>NW_027286985.1:101822192-101849692 GCF_022747635.1 Hetaerina americana
AAAAAATTTTATTTGAAAGAGGATACTTTAAACTACTTCTCAACATAATCTCCAAGCAAATTAAGGCATTTGTCATAACGTGTGACAAGTTTCTATATTCCTGCTGCATAGTCCTTCGCCGCCAGCTCATTGAGATACGCGAGGGACCCATCTTGCACAAATTTTTGCATAATGCAGATGGTGTTTAACAATTTCATGAACAATTGTTCGAGAAACATTGGGAAAATGCTCACAGATGTCATCAATTGTGACGCGCCGATCGTTCCTCACGAATTCGTCAACTGAGCTCACCAGTTGGGCTGTAATGACAGACGGTCTCTCCGAGCGCTCATCGTCGTGTGTGTTCCCCCTCCCCATGTTGAAGTTGCGACACCACCGCCGAACAGACGACTCGTCCATTACATTGTCTCCATACACCTCCTTTAATTGGCGATGAATATCACATGGGCGAACGTTTCTTGCATTGAGGAATTTAATCACTGCCCTCGCTTCACAACTGGCGGCGTTCTCAATTTTTTTAAACATTGTAAACAATCACAGAAACAACACAGGCAATGCTAGCGTCACGCAACTTGGCTCAGAGAAGGCAGACAAGCCACTGAAGCTATCTGACCTCGTCCAGCGGCTACTCGCGTCGTCAGCACTTCATGCGGCACGAACGGGTACTACTTTCCGGATGACCCTCGTATTTGTGTGTGTTTGGGTGTGCAGTAGCATGCTTTTGCTTGTTTTTGATGTGGTTTTATTCTGATTTACGCGTGGTGTCCTTGATTCGGCTTGAGGGGTATTTGTTAGACGCAGATGAAACGCAAAATTGAATGTATAATGAGCAGCTACGTCACTCATCAAATAAGCTTGGGCAAAACAAAATTCGAACAAAAGCAAATTGATACGTGGTTAGTGCATAAGAGAGAAAAGGATTTGGCAGTCTGGAATTGAGCTAGAGGGAAAAGAATTGGGCGAAACTAGGAGGGGTTAACGGACGAGAAAATAGTACTGATATGGCTTGCGCATAGTGCTAAATAAATGCAGTTGTGACTTTGCAGACTCTTCCGAAAATATCCCTCAGTGGAAAATCGGAAAGGAGACGGAGAAAGACGAGTTGCGCTTGGGGTCTCTGCTAGCACGTAAGTAATGCTATTTAATCATGAAGTGGAATAAATTCTCGGTGTACGGTATATGCCGTTCGTGCGAAAGCTAAATTTCAATACATGCGTTAGCTCCATAGCCGCTGCAATCAAACTGAGCATCATCATTACTAATCCCTCAATCCACCAAAAAGATGTGTGGTAGGGGATGCAATCACCATTTGGTAAGGGTAGGTGATAACGGAGGATATGGGAGAGGAAGGGGAAAGAGAAAATATTTAGTTAATCCTATCAAATCACGTGCAAATTGCTATGCTTGTTGGGGGAAGACTTAATTCAAAAAATGGGTTATTCACCTAATAAATTAGTAATTTGCTGTACGAAAAGATGGGATACTAAATAATCATACGACAGGCCTCCGCCATAATAAGACAAGTGATGCAGAATTGTAAAATGAGAGAGGGAAATTCTGCTATCGCATGGACACACAACTCATAGTCTCCGCCCTTAAAGTTACAGGTAGGGAATGTGACACACCGCTGTAGGCTGCGGCGGCTTGCGGCATCCCCTTCCTCACAGAGAGAGATGAGGGATAGAAGGAGAATCTTGAAAACAACAGAGAACAAAGAAAGGCAGGAAGTATTGTATCGAACACTACAGTCAATAAGTGGTAGTCCCATACGATCTTGTGCAAAGGGGTTGGACAGCAAAATACAAGAGTTTAGTGAAAGTGCATGCAATTGAGTAGAACTAATTATTCCCTAGACGTTGTGGTTGGCAAAGTAAGACTTTTGCTATCTATAAACCTGCAGTTGCTATCCCATATTTTCCGTGGGAAGAAGGAGTCCTTGAGTCAGCTAGATCTGGCCTAATTTTATATACATGGCCCAATCGACCAATGTATGTTGGAAAACGAATTATTTGCGAGGCCCCGGCGCTGAAACTTGCAGCTCTGTAATTTATCATGCAAGTTCAACCTAGTCTTGAATCGTCTTCCTTTTAATGATTCCCACCCCAACTCTTGAAGCATTTCTTGGACTCTTTTCATTGTATCGTGACAGTTTTTTAACGAAACCTTGCAGCGTTGAACCTCAATTTCCCGAAAGAGGCCTTTTCCAAACGGACGGATTACACAGCATGTATATTTTAAATGAAGATTTACAAGACCATGGTAACAACGGTCCCTTGACCATGGAGTCACTCCAACCAAAACTGCGTCAAAAAAAATCCCATTTTTTTATGTGCTTGCCCGCAGATTTTACGTGTATGGGTGTCCCAAGTTAAGTCCTTAGTTACAGTAGCACCTAGAAACATACATGCGGTGCATAAAAATTATTTGAGTAGATCTACAAAACAGTTAATAGTAATAAGTAGCATCGTAATGAGCGTAAATACATTTACAAGTTTTAAATTCCCGCATATGACTTAATTAAATCATAAGACAATGATATTCGTGAAATTTTATTCACAATCTCTTCTTCACAATGATCTCTCTGCTCAAATCAAATACTCTCTCTCTTTCTTTTCGAAAATCATTTCATTAAGTTGGTATTTATTGGGGGTAGGGAAGGAACGGAAATAATGGCAATTGAGTTTGGGCGGAATGGGAAGATGTTTTTTGTGGAGAGAGAGGGAATGGGAGGATCAAACCGGTGGTGCTAATCAAATTGATTTGTTTTGGGAAATTTAACCACAGCATCATTAAAGCTAAGCCATTGATGGCTTGCCAAGAAGGGCATTTCGGATTAATGCGCAAACGTGAAGGTCGTTCTGGCAAGAGAATTCCAATAAGTCACATCAGCGAAAAGGTGAATTCATATTTTCTACTTCAACTGATAGCTTTAGAACGACCATAATAGAGGCATTTATAGCCAAATTGGAAGTAGACCCTCTGTCTTCAGTAGGATTTCTTATTTTGTAAAAATATTTTGCTGTTATCACTCATGTCTCTTTTTATTTCTCTTCGTGAATTCTTTATTTTACGCTGGAATTTAATTAACACATAATTTTTATACACCTATTTGGTATCAAAACTTTCATGGACTACATGCATTAGAAGTATATGTAGGTCAGCTTTAAAGAGATTAGATTTACTTAAACGGGTTACAGGAAAATGAAATAGTAATGGACAGGTCTTAGTTGATACATTTGGAAAAGGTGAATGTCATTTTGAATCCATGGAAAAAATTAATTCAGGAATTGGAAATGTTTAGAGAAAATTCCCTAGCTTCATCAATAATTTTGAGAAGTGGGTAAGTGTGACGGATATGTCAGAGGCATTCGTTTGGGAGGACTTTATTCACGAAGAGAGAAAATGTGTGTTAGACTTAAAAATGTACCGAACACCTGAGTTTTTTTCGACACCGAGGAAATTACTGTGGAACCAAATTATTTTGCTAGATTCGTTTATAGGAAAATAGGAGATAGACATTTTGTCCAACGGTTTTAAGTACTTATTTTTCTCTCACAAGATACAAAATAATTGTGAACTCAGGTGCAAACACCCAAATATTTTACATAAATACCATTACTATTGTTATAGTGAAACGTACCAATATTACGTCATGTATATAGACACGTACATGTATTAAAGAGTAACTGTGACTAGAAAAGTAAAAAGAGTTTAATTTGGGAAAGAGCTGCGAGGATTATTAAAAATATTGTGAGACATATGATCCAATTTTATAGTGATGTATAATATAGTATATATTCCATCGCCTAGAATATCAAATGGCATGTGCAAATGTTTAATTTCCCTATGTATGACAAACATAAGCGGCAACAGTGGAATATTTAAATTTACAAAAAACATCGGGAAATATCACAATTTCAAATGAAATAGATTTTCACACATTGAAATAATTTTAAATAAATTAAAGCAACCGACTTTCACTGCCTATTTACTGATGATAGGTACCATTCAACGCATTTTTCAACATTAAAAGTGTCGTCACCAAGATAACGTCAAGCTGTGATATCTTTTGCGGCTCCATCGTTGTATTGATTTATTGATTCCAGACTTAACGTAGATTATATTTGCATCAAATGGAGATATTTTACCCCGAACACCAAATTTAAGTTACAGAATTCTAAATAAGGACATTTTTTCTTGGTATAAAGTTCATTTTAACCATAATCTTTATTTCAATAACTAAATACCGAAGTCGGAAGTTGCTACTGTTGATTTCGTAAAACAAGCGATATTTTCCATGTGAGATACCTACTCCCTTCAAAAACCGTTATTTTCCGTGAAATTCAGCAAATTTTTTACCTTTTAATTTTGCTTCGTATGGTGTAAACATGTACGCGATGATACAGGTACGGTTGGGAGGTTCGAAAATCTTTGCACCATTGTTTTTAAATGCATTTTATTTCACACATATTTTCTTCTTGTGCATTATAAGTGTCAATCTCTAGACCGTGGCCAATGGGCCATTTACTTTATTGTGACAAAATCTATATAATAATAATAATATAAATGTCAACTGGATTTTATCAGTGAACATATTAAGAGATGGCATTTCTGCATGCATTCATTCTTTCGAATTTTACCATTGGCTGCTGTAATGTGCTTCAATTCCTTAATTTTAGGCCAATTAACATTATATGATATTTTATGCTATAGGCATCAACCTAAATCCACGTGTTTCATTCACTAAAATATAGTCTTGGAAAGTTAATCCAGTGTAAATGGACGATATTTGTATTATATTCTCGGAGAACGGTAGAATCATAATTTCTTGTGGTGGTTCGGCCTTTGGAAAATCGAAAGAGATCCAAGCATGGCTTATAAGGATCACCAGAACAGACTTAAATGCCACAAGACCCACAAAAAGCCACCAGCGGGGTGAGCAACCTTTAAAAAAATATTAATCCCACCTGAAAACACCTTATTACTATGCGCTAATCCGATAAGTTAGAAATATCATGTGTTCGAATGATTGGTAATAATTTAATTCCAAATAGTATCGCATTAATTAATATATTCGAAATTATATAATGGCTAAACCCAACAAAATTGTATTTTATATTATAACTCAGCATAGAATATGTTTGCTTCAACATTTGAAATAAAATAATATTAACTAAACCTGCAAAGAACATTTAATCCATCTATGATGGGAAGAAATGATTTTTTAATATTAAGATTAGGTAATAATTTCGAATTAATAATCTAAATGATTTAATATTACTATTAACAAGTTAATATTTGAAAATAATATCACAATGACTATAAAAAAGGCATATTTAACACTCATTCCGTGATGGAAACTCTACACTCAGTATCTTAAAATTCACACATCAGAGGTTAAGTTAGTGAATATTCCCGAAAGAGAAAAGCTTCGCTTCCACTATTTCCATCATGGGCAAAAAATGAGTTTGAATAGTCTTAATTCCAATAGTGCTGTCAAGCGTTATTCACATGTAACGTTTTATTACTTCGTGCATATTTGAAATTGTGTGGATGTCATACTGGAATTAATATATTAATACTTTTTGCATTTTGTTAAGGAAAATTATATGCTAAATAGTATACGTATTTCACATGAGTATTAATGATAGTTATTTTCCATATTTTAATCATGCATACAGGGTTATTTAGAAATTGACATTAATTTCAATATTAGTTGTAATTAAAATTTGATTTCGAATTTTTTACAAAGATTTTTGACGTGTAGCTATTTAGCTAATAATAAGTAATAACATTAATAATAACAAAGGAGTCGGGGGATATTGAGTTGGGATGTTAAATAAAGGTAGGTAAAAACTCCAATGCAACGTAGATTTGTGCCGCGGGAAAACATTGTCGTTGAAGCATGTAGATTGGAGCATTCTGCGAAGTGGGTGTGATAAAGATGGGCCAAGTAAAATGGACGAAATGCGTAAAAATGGTGTGGAAGAAGAGAGGACGGTTGGACAAAATCTAAAGGAGGCAGTAAAAGTGAATGCATAGAATTGTAATGGGCGATAGAGGGTTGAAGACTGTGATAGAGGAGACAACGTTATGAAAACTAGGGAGTGGTAAGAAAAGAAAAGGAATATTGGGATAAATGCAGAGAGATAGCAAGGGTGAAAAGTTGAAGAAGGCTTTACTGTAGCTCTACTGTAGGGCGCTAGGTTGTGTTTTGTTATGGAGGCTTAGAAATGTTGCAGTTTTCAGTTCATGGGGCCACCCAAAATCTCCCTCAAATAGTACACTACACCTAAAATAATGATTAATATGACGGGGAATAATTTGTTTCAGCAGTAAGATACATACAAGCCAAAAGGCAATGATAATGCTTTGTGCAGGCATTCAACTGGGGAAATAACTTGCTTACTCGCACACAATTAAAAATTTCCAATGTTTGTCTCCGAATCTGTCAAGTGAATCATTGAGGAGGACTACTGATCTCTTCAGATACGTGTATGGATATCATCGTCTATCAGTCAATATTTTGTAATGGCGTTTATTACTTCTTTACTTCGATAGCACACCGGCTTATCTTTATCGAGTTCAAGGAGGGATGAATGATTTTAATTCTTTAATTTGTTATCATAGGAACATGAATATCAACGTTATTCGGAGTACGTATTAAAGTATATCCGCATTTTTGAATAAATCGTAATTTTTAACAATTTTTCAACTAAAATAAATAGTTGAGAAAAACTATTACATTTCCTTTCAGACATAATGAGATCAGCAGGCATGATCACACGTTTCCACCGAGTTGTAACACCAGAGCCTTTTAACGGTGGGATGATATTTTTTAGCTTGCAAATCGATGCTGGTGTTTCATGTTTCGCTTGGAGCTTTTTTAGTGAAACACTGACATAAAACTATTAATTAGCTTAAAAATGATTTACGAGTATACAGTTAGTACGTTGAAAAAGTAGTAATGCAAAAAAATAGTATAGTCCAAACTTTGAATTGCAAATTCTGAAATATTTTATGTGATTTATAATTAAATAGAAAAATCCTCATTTTTTCAGAACTATTCCAAATCTGAAGCTAACATGAAACTTTAAATTTAAGAACCAATGGGTACCATTGATTTCTTTTGAAAGTGTTTTGCATAAATTACAATACTCATTTGTACATCTCGATGTAAATAGAACCGGATTGATCCGCTCATCTTTTTTCTTTTATAAAATGAAAACTATAACAATTTTTTTTACTTTCTTTCATGCTCAACTTTTCTTTCGTAATATAAAAATTTTACAGCAAAAAATTTCGCAGCGCGGGTATAGAAAATCTTGAGTCAAAAAAATGTATGTTTACATTTAAAGTGTCAGCGAACAATAAATTAAGGATATTTAGCTGCGAATATTCCGGCCTAATTAGAAAACATGTACATGAAACCAAAATTTGTTCATATGAGCTCGGATATGCTCACATTTATTTCGGCAAATTGGTAATGATATCATCTTTGTTCAGTAAAACCGAATACTGCGATCCGGCGTATTACGTTTGTGTACAAAGAGCATAAAATTTCAATTACATTTTCTCTTCGAACTCTTCAAAATCTTCTTTCATCACAAAAGAGGTTTTTTACGTTTTTTACGAAACTTGTTTCCTAAAATAGTCCTTTATAGGCGTTGTGGCCCTGTTTGCCTACGTGAGTGTCGGTGTGTTTGAAAGCTCCCTCTTCCACAAGGGGGAACTTAGGTAAATATTTTTTTCCAAATATTTTGGCACATTGGCAGCAGAAAAAATCACACTCTCTAAGAATAAACAAAATCGGCATTTAATCTAAACTTCCAGATTTAAACGTAAAAGATTCGACTTGCATGATTATGCGGCCGGCATTAAATTTTCCAAAGTATACTTTTTTATAACTATGGACAAGGAATGTGTGAAATAATGGTTGCACAAAACTACTGAAGATGTATTTGGAAAAATTAAAATATATAAAGCAACGCTTCATAAAATTTACACGAACTATTGTTGAAATAAATTAAATTTTTAGAAATTAGTTATTAGTGGGCCTTGTGTGGTTCGGATCCAAAAACCGGCAACACATCCAGGACCATTTTCTTAAATTTAAATCCAAATCCTCTATTAAGCTTACGTAACTGAAATCATCAATTGAACCAATAGGTATTGAGAAAACAAGAATATTGATATCAAAGTTGGCTGGCTGTTTGCATCTGTTATCATCTTTCCTCTCAATATTTGATGTAAATACTTGTATAACCATGAATTATAGCTTATTTGTCGTTCAACTCATTTTGTTTCCTTCCCATTTCCTTCTTATTAAATAAAAAAATGAAATAACGACTGGTAATGGTTATTAAGACGGGATCAATGAAAAGAGATTTAGGTTTACCACCGCTTACGTGCATTTAGCTTTTTATTTTTTCGTGCCGTGGAAAAGGTTCAACTAGCATTTCCATTTTATGAATGTTTTTACAATGACATCGGCAAGTGACTTCCTCCCGATTTTTGTTTTAAAGGATTGTTTACTTTTCCTCGGTCATGGATTTTGAAATTATTACTGGTCGGCATTCATACGAAAATGCTATATGCCAAAAGCATACAAAATGGGATAAAGCCAGGTTAAAAGTTTGGGAGCACTTCTACTAAGAAAATAAGATTAAAAGTGGGAAATAATAGAAAAAATAGTATTCATAGAGCATAAATGCATTAATAAAATATTATCTATAATATTTGGCTCTAGCTTACAAGCCTAACAGATTTAATCCGAGCCTAAATTGTTATTAAATTTGACAAGTTAGTATAAAGCGCTCCGACGTACTTCTCAAACATTACTTTTCTGTGCCTGTTTACAATATATAATTTCTAAGGTGAGGTAAAAACAACTATATTATACTTCGTTAAAATAACAAAATCCAATATGAGTCAATATTGGAGTATCGACTCGCTCGCCTATTTTCCTTACACTCTATCCATTCCCCTTGGCAATCTTCCATGGCTAAGCTAAGCTCGTAGCTTAGGATATTTTCATCGGTTGAGGAGTGCACCTTATCTTCAAAACTCCTCCATCGATATTGAGAAATGAACCGTCTTGTAGTTCATTCAACAGGCAATCATGTTAACAAGCGACTGATTAAAATGGTTACCACTACAAGAAGCGGCAGTAATTCGAGTTATTTACCAGTTTCCTTTTCACTTCCTATCCTGTCCCTCATTCCTGCCCTCTTTCTTACCCCTAGCACATATTTTTCCCAACATTTACCATTTATGGAATCCTCATTATAATCAATTAGAGAAAATATCGAAAGGTCCGAAGTCACCTAGTTTTAGGTAAATAAAAAATTGAAGGTAGTGTAGCCGATGTATTTAGAAAACTGCGATGGGACTGATTAAAGAGCGGACGGACAATTGAAAGGCTGGGCAAAATGCTTGAATTATGCGGGGTGAAAGAGGCAAGGGGAGACGTCAAAGGGTAAATATAAACTGGTTGCTATAAAGGAAGAGGGGGGGATGCACACATAAATACCTCAGTCAAAGGAGCAACATATGTAAATAAGTCCTCCTTCCTAAATAAGGGCATGAGTGATTGGAACAGATTACCTGGAGATGTAGTTGAGCCTTTCCCTAAAAACGTCAGGTGCTTCAATAAGAGGACGTCCAAAAACCTTGACTGATGTAATTTTTCTTGTATTCCATTTTATTATCCATGTCCTGTCTATTTCCTGGCTTTTTTCAAATTATTGATTCGTTTCATTGGATTTTTGTAACTGTCAATTTTAATTTTTTGTTGTAAATTTAATTGTTTAATATTTTTTGGCTTAACTATCTCATTCCACATGACTGATTGCCAAATTGCATTTTAATAAATATATTAAATGAAATAAAATTTCTAATTGGAACCATAATCTATGAATATGATGTCTTTTTCACTGGAAGCTAAATCTTGTAGTATTTCAAATAAGTTTTAAAGACCATGTTACCCAGATAATTTTGTGTAAAACCATGAACATATCAGAGAGGTAAAAATTAACGTTTTAACTCATAAAATGAATACCTAGTGGCTTTACGTAACATTCAAATTTAAGGCAACGATTGAAAATGTTTACTAATTATTCGTCATATTTCAGCACATTCAATTCAAGAATCGGTCAAGAGTTTAATTTTAGAATTTCGTTGATTGAAACCGATCGTTCCTGAGATTTGTGGCATTTGAAGTGACAATTAAATAAATTATAGTTTCCCTTCACTTCAAGTATGCATTTCGAATAAATGCTGCACCATAAACATTATTCAAAATATCCTCAGGATGGCCGACCAAGTCTTAGTTTTCAAGACGCTGTGTTGCCGTATTTCAAACCATCATCTGTCATAAGAGCTCCTTGTAAATATATATTTTTTTCCTTACCTTATGTTCAACTTCTCTAACCACTTTGTGCTGGGCGATGGAAGGTCCAAACCGGGCCAATTAAGAGGATGTGGTTCCGGGGCACTGAAGATGGGAATAAGTCAAAGAGATTATGTAATACAATGCATGTATGCGGTGTTATGAGTTGCTCATTCCAACCAAGAATTTTTTCGATGCCATAAGATTTTCTTAGCATTCTTTGCAAATTCGCATGTTTCTCGCAATGTAGATTCTGGCATAAGAGTTTAGAATTTTATAGAAAGATATGCAATAAATTCCTCAAAAACGTCATTAATAGTAAAATATGGACCTATCAAATCAAAAATCACATGGATAAAGTTCATAAAAATCAGTGAAGAATGTGGTTAATTGCTATGGTTACCATCTATTGCACTACACGCTCATGTAAAATTGTGATACACTCAAATGCTACTTTTTGTTATTTTTCATTAATATCAAATAGCAATGGAATAACTTGGTTTAAGCAAGCACTTCAAAATATGTACGCTATAATATTTCAATGCATCAGCTAATCATCAAAAAAGGAGAGAAGATAATTAATTGCATTGTAAAATGCTGAAACTCCATTTTTGTGTTATTTAAGTTTGAAGTAGCACTACGATTTATTCGGTTGCTTTGCCCGTTTATCATAGATTCTTTCAAAAATATCCGTTCATCTTTGAATTTTACTGACCGTTCTTCCTCACCGATCATTAGATTGAACCATGAATTTTTATACGAAAACTTTTTAGCTTAAATATTTTTATATACCTTTTTGTTTCGTCATTTTTTTAATGCTGAACGTTCTCACTTACACAATTTTCATACGTGGTCCTCTTTGCGTACAATAGATGCATTTAAGCGCTTCGAGTGTTCACAGATACCTTTATAAAAACCAAAGCCTTAACATCTCTAAAAATTTCTTCCATCCTCTACTGTGCCTAACTTGGTTGAAGGGGAGCCAGAAACAGAAATGACACTTTAAGAATTTCTAGTATAGGCGTCATTGCTATCAAAGTGAAATGTGTTCATCTCCATAATGAAGTATTTCATTCGTCGATGAATTTAGATACGTTTCACTCCCCTTGCGACTGAAAAAACGAATGACAGGTTGCTGTTTCTCTGCGGTGCTTGCTGAAAGTGGAGCGGCTATGTTGACACTATTGTTTCAATGGATTGTTCATTCTACCAGCATTGATGCTACCAGCTGTAGACCACTCATGATAAAATCACGTCAATCGCTGTGGATAACGAAAATTTGGTTTGGAACTATATGTCAAAATTGTAGGGCAGTTTTAAGGCTTTCAATTGACTCACCCTCGTAACCTTGCTAATGACGCTACGCGAATTGATTCGGTAAATTATTATAGTGTCACGATTTGCAGCGTTATCTGAAAATTTTACCTATCGGCAATATTTCAATGCCTGTGGGCATGAAAGTAGTGCTCCAATGAATTCATGTACGTGCCTTCATTCGTGTGGATTTGCGCAAGGTGATGCCTGTAGCGAAAACACCGAAAGTCGGTCCTGTGGACCAGAGAAGTGGGGCAGACGGAAGTCCAAGGATCCACGGATCACGGGATTGGCTGCCACTTCAGCTTCACGCCTACGACTGACTTATGTGAAAGCAACCATTCTAATGCCCATTCCAACTATTTTCCCTCTTCCACTATAAGGCATATTTTAGGGGAAAGGAATCTTTCGTAGGGACATTTTCCCTCGACTAAATACTTTCCGCCGTGGGAATAAGCTACAAGAAGAATACTTAGGTTCACATTTTTCCCACGGCAAGGCATAAGGGATGCCGAAGAAATAGTAGTTTTTATGGGAGGCGACCGACAGCTAAGGTCATTTGAAACATTAGGGATGGTAGGGAACGGAAGGGTGGAGAGAAACCCGACGTCGGCATTAGCCTTTTATTAAAGAAAGGCACCAAGGGGTCCGTAGTTTAACGTCCCATCCGACGGACGTTATATTCACTAAAAGTGATCTCCAAAAAACACCTCAAGTTAGGATTGGGATACCACTTTGTTGTCTCCTGGATTTTAACCCGTGCCCTCTAGGTGGGAAGCTTGTACGTTAGCCACCACACCTTCCAGACCTCCAAGGGATGCCCTAAATACGTTGACAAGAAGCCATCGGCGTGAGTCATGGAAAAAAACCCTTATTCTTGGAAAGTTCTGCATGAGAAATCGTCATCACATTTCAAGCCATTATGAGATCATTGAATTCACTGTATAAGAACTCATGGCACTGAATGGGTATTGGATTATAGGGGGGAAAATAATAGAAACATATAATATCTACGTTTCCCTCTTTTTATTCACAGATGCTGGACGAATTTTCGTTGTAGTAGTGATCTTACGTGCTTGAGCTTATTATTATGCGTCAATGTGACGCCACTAGGAATCAAGAATGGGCTTATATCACCAATGCATCTCACATTGCAGTAGGTGTACTCTTTCGACAAATCATCGAAATGTGAACGGGGGCTATGAGAGAAAGTATTGGCCTGGAGGAGTGACCTCTCTCAAGCGAACGACTATTCCAAATTAATTGGCAGTTAGAAAAACCATTGAATCGCGAGAAGGGGTCGGAATAACGAAATGGTTTCAGAACCTATCATAGTCAAATCCACTCTGAATAATCCTTACGGAAAACTGTACGATTGCATGTTATCTTGAATTCACCGTCAAATTGTATTGATTAATAAGTATTCGTATCTTTCCGATGAAAATAGTAATGAAATGAATCAGGGATATTGTTAGACGAACTATTATTGGGTTTTAAAGTATATCTTTTAGTGTGGAATTTAGTAAACTTAAGTAAATAATGTAAATTCTTCCTTGCTCGTAGAGAAAATTATGTTTTTCTTTCATAGTTTGCTGAAATTTAAATTCGCCATGCTTTGGATTTACTTGATTGGCGAAATTAACTTATAAAAACACATGAAATGACAGCGAGGCGGGTATGGATACCGTATTATTTAGCGCGCGAAGGATGTTGACAATTTCATGCATTATCTTACAGTATGTTAATGTAATATCACAATCACTTCCGTAACTTTTTTCGAAACTATCCATTATAACATATATCGTATTGTTCCAATAGATGAAAATAACACTTGTTTAGATGCACCTACCTATCAAGCTCACTACACACCCGCCAAAGGCTCACTCGGCATCGCATAAAATCCCATCTGCCCCTCATCATTTTAATTCACTCAATCACTCAATTCAACTCTAAACAAATATTAACTGTACCATTGCTCTAGTTAGTTTGGATTCAATTTTTACCAACAATTAGTGCACAGTCATATTAAACAGTTGTAAATACAATTGGTTATTTACGAAAGGGAGAGAGAGGAGAGAGTAGTTAATTGCCGTCTGCAAAATAAGTTGAAGAAAGGAAATAATTACTCCGGGTGAGTGAAATGTTGGAAGAAGCAGTAAAATATTTTGTCTTATGGCCTGCGTAGCCCCAATAAACTTGCATTTCTACCTTTCTCAAAGCAAACAAAACACTGTCCTTTAATTTAGCATTCACTGGCAAAATTGGCGCATTTCAGCCAAAGAGAAGATATTAAGAGTGGCGTCTGGAAGAGCTAGAACAGGATTGGGGTGTTTTATGGAACTTTATGCACGTCATTTGGGTGGCATATGCCTGGTTGTAAGGATTAAATCTGTAGATTAAATGAAAATTGCCATTGCTTCAAATGTATCTTTAAACGACACAGGAAACAGGTTATTAAGACCATACGTTCCCAAATGTCATCAAAGACGAACTTCAGTAAATAGCTTACAAACAACTAACTTTCCTGTTTTTTCACACTTAGCCTTTACGGTTCAGGAAGGAAAAACAGTAACATGGATTCAAGGATTACAGAGGAAGGGAATACTATGTGAGTTGAATGTGAACAGCAGATGAGACCTAATGGCTTATGCTCCATGACATATTGTTGCTAACGCGAATGATATTGAACAAATAAAATTGAGGACAATATATTTAACTGCTGGCTGAGATATAACAACCTAAGGTGGCGTGTATAAAAAGGAGCGCTAAATGGAAATGATTGCTTTGTAGGTGGAAACGGATACTTATCTAGGGGGAAATGGATGCCTCGGTAGACCAGCACGGAAGAGGGTACTAAAAAGGTCAGTTACTTATATTATTTTCTCAAATAAAACTTTTTTTGATAAGCTAAGAGGTCCAAACTCAAAAAAGGTGGAAAGAATAAATTTGACGCTGGAATTTGAACGTAAATATAAACCTTATCTTACTACGAAAATATCTTGCATATTATCCAAAAGGTCCATCAAAAATATTATCTCCATCTTTCATCGTGCATTAAATGAATTAAAAAATTATTATTCACAGAAACTGCGGTAGATACCTCGACAGGTCATTTCAATAGAGTCATCCGCTAAGGCGTGTTACAGTGCAACCATTTCAAAGTGTAAAATTCATTGACCTTGACCGTGATTCAAATCTGGAACCTACGATGCCCGGCCGAGTGCTTTATCCTGTGAGGAATTTAAAAACACTTTTGAGTTTAATAGGACCGCTTCGGTAGCTTAACTACCTAAAGCAGTCGGCCGGATACAAAGTGATCTGGGTTCGATTCCAGGTTTGAACCCTCCTCATATTGTAGTGCATTTTGTGAGATCGTGCAATGCAGCTGCTTTTGTTCAAATTCGATGGAAAAAGATAAATCTCTCTCTCCATGACATTGGCTCTAGAATATGGCAAAAATAATCCTACTATTGACATAAACGAGTTGCTAACATTGTTCATGAAGAAAAATTATGCAATCTCTGCAAAAAAGTAAAAGGAAGGTCGTTTCAAATTCTTCTAGGCTCAAAATTGTTGATAGTGCATCAGAAAAAGTGAGGGCTCTGAAGGAGCCTTGTCTCACGAAGCCTTGGCTGGCCTCTTTGTCTACAACGAAACGGACTTTTATAAGATCAAATAGGAAATGGTTTCAAGTTTAAGTAAGTTTAAGTGTTTTTTACAGTCATTTAAAACGTACTTATCTTGTTAATACCTAGTATTTATCAAGACACATTGATTAATTTCGTTTCTATTTTGGTTCTTGCGATATTAGTATCATTTGCATGACAGTGGCTTGGCTCAAGCCTCGGTCCTCAAAATAAATGGTGTTCTTGCCTTGGCTTAATATGACATGATAGGATTGGTGGTCAAATTGGTGGTAGTTTCGATTATTTTTGTCCGTCGACACCTCAATTTTCCTGTACTAACTACACCACTGCCTACTGCTTCCAGCCTGAATTGTGGCCTTAAAGTTTCTGAAAAATCGATCTTTGAGCTATTATTCTATTACTAATTGCAATATTTCGTAATTGCAGTAACTTATAAAAACATAATTAATACGGGTGATTTTTAAGCAGACATGTTTAAAAATATCGACAATAGCTCTAATATAATGAATTTTATTTATTTCAATAACTTCTCTATTTTTTGGCCTCTCTAAAAAAGCTATCTATCGCTCGCAACCAGGGTTACCAGTGCATACATGTATATTAAGTCGCAATGGCAACCTACATAAGAAGGCGCAGAATGGAGAACAATGGGAGGGTAACTTGAGGAAGGCTGAAGCCCATCCTGTTCGGGGGCGACGAAGATATAAGTATCACCTTCACAGAGCCTCTGGTGAGATGGGAAAATCCTGTTCCTTTGCGATCTTCGCCTCGTCGTAATTCGCGTCGCGGACGTCTTCCGTCACTTACCTCCTGTAATTCATATTTGGCCTTCCTCCGTAGTTTTTTCGTAGCTCATTTCACCATAGACTTTGGTAAATTATAGCGTCTCACTATACACTATACGATCTCTGGGCATTTTCTTTCAGCTACTTTTCTTTTAATCAACTCTCGGAAGGAAATGTGTCATAAGTTACTCGTTCTATCAGCTTTTTTTTCGGGCGTTACAAGTTACAAGAACAACATTTGTTCTCCATTTCTTTTGCAAAGAGGAGAAAGAGCCGTTAGTCTTTTCATATTTGCTCTCTTTTTAATTATTTCATCCGTCTCCAGCCGATTTAGTAGGTTCCACTCTGCTACTGCAGCTTTTATTTTGTAATTCAATGAACTGCAGGAGTTGCCGTGGTAGTAACATTTAACGGAGTTATCTGCTGATGTGCATCCCGATGCAACAATTTCAGAGCCTAAAAATCATTCGCCTTGACCCTTGGGTCAAAACCTCAGTGTTCAAAGCGTTGGCTTTAACCTTGTGGACTACTCGTTGGCTTTAACCTCGTGGCGCTACGCAAATGTCTGCGAATACCTGTAGCATTGTATGAATGGCATTTCATCATAAAATCTTAATCCTTTAAGCCCCCAAAATTGTATTGTGAAAAAGGACGCGTCGATAGCTTAACTGACTAAATCAATCGGCCGGACGAGGAATGTGGGTTCGTAGACCGGTCAAGGCGAATGAATTTTATCCTCTGAAACTTCAGCATCTTAGTTTGGAGACAAATACTCCTATATGTACCTTCCTCCGCTCATTATTATGATGCGACCTTCAAAATTTACATTTTTTATGCATAGTTTCACCTTTAGAATAAGCCTCTTACTCCTAAAAATGAAAATGGCGACTTAAATCTAATTTTGTGAGAAAATAATTATTTTAAAAATATATTAATTGGTCACACCTATTTCGTGTTACCTCCCATATTTCTGCAATAGTCAGAAAAGATATTTCATATATCTGCTGATAAAATGTTTTTACTGCATTAATCTAAAGTGTACCACATTTCATATTCAATATTTTTAAGGAATTATTTCGAACAAAAGCGAACGACTTTCAAAATATTCTACGGATTTTTTATTTGCCAACTAAATCATATTATATTGATTTTCGGTTCATATATTATGTAAGAGAAACCTCGGGGGTGGCTCAAATTTAAATTTATGGCAGTCCAGAGATTGTTACGTGCCCAGGGCCAGGCGCCACCAGGGGCTCGTTTCTCAGAGCAACAAGTCAATTTCAAAGTCCCCGCAGTTTCCTCTTGCAGGGGCCTTCTAATGGCAATAAATCTTTCCCAAAACTTATCGCGTCCACGATTCTCCGACTATATGATATAGATTGTTTTCTGTTAGAGTTATGATACGTTGTAAAGAGCTAGAAAATATACTTGTAGCTTTGAGAAAAAATCGCCAAGTCGTACCAACGACTACAATTACATGCACTGACCTGTCTGTATCTTATCCATTCAGATGATTTCCCTTGGCATAAGTCATTTTGTGAATGAGGTACTTTATTTTCACGTCGTTGTAGCTTAAGTTGGGATTGAGTCTCCCTCTAGATTCCCATCCACTCTCCTGTATTCTACTCCTTCCTCTGAAGGAGGTCGCATTGGCTCAGATCGAAACCAATTAAAAATTCCTTGATTACCAGAACAATGTGAATGATAGCTTTTTAAAGTGACAAGGGGACGAATTCCAACTAGGTATGGGGATAGGGTGAACCCAGGGTCATGAATAAGCATCCTAGATTTTGATTCACGACCTTGCGGGTTTCCCCAACCTAAGGCGTGCACACATATTTCGTGCTTGCGAACGTTTTGATTTTTTTTTCGTGTTCTGGGTAATTCTTGACTCTTGTGAATAATAAAAACAAAGACGCGCAGATCTTTGAATTATTAGCTCCCCATGCCGCAAACACTGCAATACCAAATTACTGGTCAGTTCAGCCATGTTTTGACCGGTAAGAGGAACCCAAACCTAACAATGACCCTGACCCGTTTTCACTATTCTAATTAAGCATGGCTGTTTCTCAATAGACTGGCTTGATATCATCACAGCATTGCATGCGTACCGCGGCTATAATCAGGTGGACACGCGTAGACACGGAAGGTGTACTGGAGCATTGGCACTGACACGCGGAAGAATAACCCGAACGGGAATGGCGTGTAGTGCATGGGAAAATTAAATTTCAGCCTCGTATGTCCACGTACGTGCTTGTAGATTTTATTAAGATGCCAGTCTAAAATTATCTTGGTCATACTCCGCAAGTTGGAGCTTTTTAGGCCATAAATGCTGTTACCACCCACCCACACAATGGATTTTTGTTATTCTACTATTTATGTTTAGTTATCATATATTAATATATCATAATCGCCTAACACCTGATATTTTCCTCGTGTTTCAACTACTTTTCAATTATTAAAAATCTCAAGTTCTTTGCAGGGTATGCAACAATTTAAATTGCAGCACAACTAAATACTGAGGTCAAATCTTCTCCCCAATCTGACCATAGTAAATTACAGCAAACAAAAAATAAAAATTACGTTTGAAGATCTTAAGTGGCTAATGAACACAAATATACTGTTAGAGTAATTACCTGGTATGCATTATCTAGTTTTAAATACCATATTAAATGACATTTAGCGTAAAAAAAAGTATTCATATTCGAATATTATTCATTATTTTGTCACGGTGCTTCTAAACATTAGCTTGCATTCGATTGGAAATCTAACTTCAGCTGATCTCATGGCATAGTACAACTCGGGGTCCTCATCAAATGGGAACTTTCATTTCTCTTTCTCAAATTGGCCCTATCCATGATGTACAGAGGGAAATATTTTCGTTTATTCATATCTCATCCAAATAAATTATTTGCATTCCGTCAATGCCCAGAAGATTTTCCACCCGCGAAGGAATGCAATTCTTGCGGCGATGACATCACTTGACACCTTTCATATTTCTTTCTTTATTCGTCTGCGCACGATTTCATCCAATTTTGGATATTTTCCTTCGTCATGGAAAGAAATAATATTTTACCCCAATAGAGTCTCTTGGAAATCACCAGAATCTGTCACGAGTCCTGAGGGCAGATTTATCCTCTCCTATGGCGATTCAATTAAAAACGGAATTAACGATCTAAGCTCTGCCTATTAAAGACTTAAGTTAATTTTGTATACGATCTGTGCAATAAAAACAAGTGTAAAATCAAATAAAATAAAGATAATCTCATTTCTCTTATCTTAAAACAAATTGTTAACGTCGTGTATAATAGAACAACAAAAGTTATGAGGACATAGATGAATAGAAAATATATCCTCACCTGCAGTAGACCGGATTTTTTTTAGTTTTAATTCACTGGGTGCCACTGTTCCCTCCCTTACTTTATCAGGAGAAATAACTGGCCGGCCAATATTTTTTCCCTTTGGAAATGGCTAATGACACTCTTAACTATTATTTCCCTCTAGAGGAAAGAAGCAATTAAAGTTTCTACTCCAAACTTACACACATGATAGTCAACGAAAGAACACATTGGAACAGCTGCAAAAGGAGAAGTGGAGTTCATTCGACGAAAGTTGAAGAAAAACTGGATTTTTCGCTGGGTAATCCCTGCCCGCCCTCATTGTTATTTTTTCTAGTTAAGTCAGGTGAGTCAGGTGAGTCAGTTGTCAGGTCTCCTTCATCTCTGATACATAAATATATTTTGAAAATATCATAGTTCTCAGTTAAGTTAGAAAAAAGTAGAAAAGTTCCTTCTCTTTTGATGACTGCTTCTCCGTTTCGGTGATTGAAACCCTTACCAAATCTGCAAGTATCATAAAGGTGAGAACCCGCGAGATGGCGCATATGTGGCTGTCCCAGTCATGTAAACCCACCGGGCTGAACCAATCCCACTGAATGCATCCAATAGCTAGCTGTCTATTTATTCCCTCCCACCCACTTTATCATTTCCTATTGGCCCCTTTCCTCTCTTTCCCTCACCCCACCCCCGCACATGTCCTCTCCGCTCTCCACCAAGAACGCCATTCTGATGACGACGGTCGAGCCATCGAAACGTCAAAACTACACATGTGAATGACCTTTCTTCGTGTTTCAATGTTTTAAAAATCTATATCTCTGTTTTTTATATATTTGTGCTTCGCCGAAGAGCGTTCCATTTCAAAGAAATTTATTATATATATATATATATATATATATATATATATATATATATATATATATATATATATATATATATATATATATATATATATATATATATATATATATATATATATATATATATATATATATATATATATATTCATATGATTCCAACTTTTTCTAGACATCTGACAATATCATCAATGTGTATCCTAATCTTTTCCATTCCAGGTAACGATTTTTTATCAATTTTAATGATGAAATTTAACGTATTTTCAATCAATTTCTCAAATATTTTTTATCCATTAATCATATGCCCAGTGGACCTCCAAATTTTCCGTTTCAATTTTCCAGGACCCCGTGAAAACAGGCAGACCGCAAAACATTTGTTCACTGAGAGTGTATACCTGCCAGGATGAAGGTAATAACGGTAGACATCTCTAATAATTTCACATTCGTGATAATTTGGTAAAAATCGATTGGCACGAGCCAATCGTTATGTTTAGGTCCTCAGCAACTTCTCTAACATTGATTCGACGATTGGCTACTGCTATTTTCTGCACTTCATCAATGTTTTCGTCTGCTGTTGATGTGCTCGGGCGTCCGGCACAGAATTAGTCGTTCACATTTTCTCGGCCCTCTAAGAACCTTTTGTACCACTGATAAACGTTACCTCGGTCCAAGGTTTCTTCTACACAAGCCACAGTTAACATTTAGAATGCATCAGCGCACTTTATTTCGTTTTTTACACAAAATTTGATACAGATTCTTCCATCTGTTTTCGGAACAGGAAAAAATCAAAGACAAGCCAAAATACGCCAAATAAAACAGCTGTAAACAATTACCTGAACAGTAAACATGGCCGAATATTCTTTTTAAGTGATGGACATAAGTACCATACATAACGCCCAAAAAAATCGAAAATCAAATATATTTCGCGATACTATATGAAATAAATTCGCGATACTATATGAACAAACCTCGTATGCCTATGAAAATCTATGCAACTCGTTCTCACTCGTCAGGGATATGCAGTGTTCACCATACATGTGACGATGAATTTCTCCACGTACTCCGGCACCCCAGCCACCAAACATTGAACTTTATCTCTCTGCTTTGTTTTTCTTTCCTCCATTTCTACGGCCGGCCAAACACACTATACCAGTCCGCGCGCCAAAAAGGACATAACCCAACAACTGCGTGCGCCTGTGAGTTATCACTATGCAGTTCTCCTACCACAGAGAGAGAGAGAGAGAGAGTGTTTGTGTGTGTATATATACGTATATACACACACAGATAAAATTATGGAATCTGACTCCTTTGCGCCACGGCGCTAATAGTGCCCTCACCGATGAAGGTAACATACTATACATATATAATACATATATATATAATTATATATATATATATATATATACATATATATATGCTTTCGTAGACGTAACACGGAAGTGCCGAATAGTGCAATACACAGTAATACACAATATAGAAACACAAAAAAAGAAGAACACTCACAGGTTATTTCTTGATATTTCGACGAAAACAATCCGTCTTCATCTGAAGATATAGAAGTAATGACTCTATATCATTCATAATTCATAATCAGTCATTACTTCTATATCTTCAGATAAAGACGGATTGTTTCCGTCGAAATATCAAGAAATAACGTGTGAGTGTTCTTCTTTTTTTGTGTTTCTATATTGTGTTACTGTGTATTGTACTATATATATATATATATATATATATAGTTGTATGTACTATATATATAGTATATATATATATATATATATATATATATATATATATATATATATATATATATATATATATATATATATATATATATATATATATATATTGTGTTCGTCCTTAATGTGTGTTCCTATCCCTTTTCCTTATATCTGTTTCTATATAAATGAGTATTTATTCGCCGTTTGGCGGGATTTCGTGTTTGAATGTGTGTATATAGTATATATATATATATATATATATATATATATATATATATATATATATATATATATATATATATATATGTATATATATATATGTATGTATATATGTATATATATATATATATATATATGCATAAGGAGTGAGAAAGTAGGGATCGATATGGTTATCGTACTGGCTTCCCACCCAGAGGGCCCGGGTTGAAATCCCGGCGGTGTTGAATTTTTTTCAGAGGTATCTCAATCCCTACTTGAGGTGCTCTGTGGAGAGCACTTTGAGTGAGTATGCTGTCCGTCGGATGGGACGTTAAGCTGCGGAACCCTTGGTGCCTTTCGTAAAGAGTAGGCTAATGCCGACGCTGGGTTTCTCTCCACCCTTCATCCTTTCCTGTTTATCCCCTATGGTGCAAATGACCTCAGCTTTCGGTTGCCTCCCCTCAATACTACTCGAGAAGGTGGGGAAGATGGATGAAGAACTTAAGATTTGATCGGTAATGGAAAGGGATGTTGGACAGAATATAAAGGGGCCGGAAGTACGAAGAGTTGAAGACGGTCTTATGTAGCGTTGGATGTTGGGTTGGGTTTTTAGTTTTGTTAGGTATGACAAGACGTATATTAACATAGTAACATATCTTTTTATATTCCGCTAATTATTTCAAATTTTAAGAGATAAAATGCAGTGCGTTTGCAACGGAAATGTACTACGGCTTTCTCGTCTATAAAATCGTTAAAATATGTAGTAGTCCTTCGTAGACCCATGATTAGAATTCATAATATTATTTGAGCTTCTCCAAGAACGATTTTAAACCTATAGCTATTGAAAAAGACCTTTCACATTTGGATTGTACCATGAATTCGTTCTGCTTATTTCATCAATTGAAAATGTATAAGAAATTAGGGTACGTACCTACGTAGAAGACATGGGATATTGGCTGGGACTTCCTTAGTTAGATTCGTCAAGATGAGTTAACTAAAGACTTTTATATTGGTTTACGGCTTTGTACGGACCCAAAAACGGTCCTTAGAGGAAAAAGTACTAAATTTTATAAAAACTTCCGAAAACGCCGTAAATAACTCGCGCAAAGGTTACAGCCTTTTGAGATACTGCATAGAGTAAATACGCTAGATAAGGAGCAGGGTAAGAGAAGAGGTGATGTAAATGGAGGGCGCAGAGTAGATTCTTCCGGAAAAGTTCAAAGAAGTAAGGAAAGGTGGATGTAGAGTTGAAAAGAGAGTAATCTATTTAATGAGGTGAAATAGAGGCAATTTTGTTGAGCGAAAAAGAAAATGGGAAATAATTGGTCATTTGGGCGTCTTTAAAGAAGTTGTAAGCTAGAAAAAAGGTTACCAAGTTGATTATATGACCAATTATGCACCGGTGCCGAGTAGGGCATAGGTCTAGGAAAAAAGATTAATATAATATTAGGTGTCTCAAAGTTTACAGATATATTTAATAAAATTCAAAAAACATACGATCCCCAAATTAACCGAAAGTATTGGGTCACTTATGTTGATAAATATTTCAGCCAAATTTATATGATAATTTATATCATGCACACGACCTAAAGGTACAGTTGTATTATTTAAGGCTCAAGTTAAAGCTTGGGTTGTATCCAACAAAACCGCCGGCTCAATTTTCACGCTTAGTAAAGGATATTTAAGCCATGAATTTAAAAAAAAATAGCACCTACCAACTGAATACAATATCATAGGGATGAAAATCACAAATATTAACACAAACTCAACAGCTGAACTATATGGGTAAAGGTTTGTCATCGTAATCTTATTCACTATTATTTCAATAGACTTAACAAAATAATGCCACATTTGCAATCTTAAATCCATAAAAGTATCAAATTAAATAATACATATTTTGCAGTTGACATCCAAATAAATGAATGCGGGATGCCTGCTGACCGAAATTCTTAAATATTCCGCGGGGCGTCGTGAAAACACGCATTTCAGTATAATAGAAGTAATGATTTTAAATTTCGCAGACAAGAATTACAATTATCATCTGACTTTCTTGCCCAATGTTATCAACCCCTTTTTCTCTGAATTAATTGTAAGAATCCCATAAAGCAAGTGGATCATCTTTAAATTAGACCAAGAGAGACAAATGATCAAAGACACCTCCAGTTTTTAAGGTCATACTCCGTCTTCTCTTTTTCGCGTAAGGATTAAATTAATTTCTTCTGGTTTCAAAAACCCATTTATTAACGATTGAACTTGTGACCCTGTTCAAAAAATACCCCTATACATCTCTCTATGTCGTAATATGAAGCTATTTCCATTACCACATTTCCCGAATTAGTTTCAACCACTGCAATGGATTTTAATTTCCCAGACACCGTATTAATCACTACATTATTATTATTATAAATACACATGTGCTAATAGACACTGTCAGGTGACACACAAGTCCCAAACAATTGCAAAATATAATACATAAAACCAGACAAACACAGATCTCTTTAACAAAACAAGTGAATCCTCATCCCATTTACAACCATTAACCAGCAAGAAAAAAAAAGATACATTAAAAAAAATAAAAAATAAGCTATAACATATAATACCATACACCACACATAAATCAAATTTTTACATATATACCTTACATCTATTCTTAAAAGTATACACTCTGTTAGGAAAGGGCTCGAATATTTTTGCAGGTAAGGTGTTCCACTCAACAATTGTTCTATTTAGAAATGAAATTTTTTTTTTATTTGTCCTCTGTGCCCGGCATTTTATCTTAAATTTGTGATCATTTCTGCCTATAAAATGTGGGTTCCCCGCCTCTTTCCTAAGATCTGCCCAAGCTTTCTCCCCCTTCAAAATTCGGAACATTCCACAAAGTCTGCTTACTTTTCTTCTAGATTCTAGAGGTTCCCAGCCCAGCGTTTCTAGCATGTCAGACACACTCTCCTTCCTCCTATGCTTCCCCAGTACATATCGGGCAGCCTTTCTTTGCACCTTTTCCAGTTTTTTAATATGACCTTCTTCCTGAGGGTCCCATACAAGAGAAGCGTACTCTAAAATTGGTCTTACTAGGGTCTGATAAGCCTTCTCCTTGGTTGCTCTTACGCTCCCTTTTAGGTTTCTCAATACCCAATGAAGAGTTTTGAAAGCTTTCTTATAGATGTACTCCACATTTAGCCCCCACCCTAAGTCCTTAGTTAAATATACACCTAAGTATTTGACAGTATCACTTCTAGGAATGACATTTTCTGAGAATTTATATTCCCTATGGTTTCCATTTACCTTATTGCTAAAAGTGATGGATTTGCATTTGTTAACATTAATGTCCATCCCATTTTTTGTCACCCAATCAGCCATTTTATTAATGTCCCTCTGAAGTTTGTCACGGTCTCTGTCATTTTCGACTTTCCTGTAGATAATACAGTCGTCTGCAAAAAGTCTTAACTGAGAATTAATATTTATTGGGAGATCATTTATATATATTAAAAACAATAGCGGGCCAAGTACGCTTCCTTGTGGGACTCCCGATGTTACCCTTGCTTTTTCAGAATACACTTCTCCTAATTTTACCCTTTGTGTTCGACCTTCCATGAAATTTCTGACCCAAGAGATTACTCTTCCATCTGTGTGTAGTGGCAATTGGCCCATCTTAAGCATTAAGCGATCGTGGTCAACTTTGTCAAAGGCTTTTGACAGGTCGACTATTATAGCATCCACCTCTATTCCCGCATCCATAGAGTCGAACATTTCTTGGCAGAACCCTAATAGCTGAGTTTCACAAGAGTACATAACACAAGAGTACATAGACAGCTCCATCCCAGGGATACCATATATTTTTCTACCGACAATAGATGTTTTATCAATCAACGGTAAATAATGAAGTTATTAAACTTTTCTGCACTCACTAGTGGATTGGGATTACACTATGTTAATTTATCAATAATAAAGGTATCAGGGCAAAATATCCATACTGGAGCAAGCCTGCAAGAAAATTTAAAAATTGCTTTACTTCTTAAGGATCTCATTGACAAGTCATCATTTTGAAAAGATTCTTTGACTTTTGAATCTAAAATCCTAAGTTTCTACTATAATCGTACTTAATAAACTACTTCTAATCTTTTATATTACGTTGCGGATTTCAGCAATTATGCATGCAGAAGGTTGACTATTTTGATGATCTGTTGCGTTAGTCATAACTTCCGCAATAAAACCAGGAGGATACTAAACTGTTGAGCTACAGATAAGCGGTTTCTCATTAACCTTTGAAACTTCATTAAAATTATATCAAATGAAGAGGGTTCTAGAGAGAGTTCTTATTGGCTTAGTTAGGAAAGGACCATCTATCCCTGGAGACGGAGGTTTTTCTTAGAGAAGGCTTGCTGTGACTCTATTATTTTACATAAAATGCGAGAGAAAATTCGGGACCTTAGGAAAAAAGTCACATTTTTATTGTGAAGCACTGTGTATTAAATGGAGACGAACAATTCAAAACACTTTTCGATCTCAAAAAAATTACATATTTCAGTTAGTGTTAATTAATGCAATGAGAGGAATATATGACAAATTCGTTTGTTGTTTTTTTAAGTGGAAATAGCTATATCATGAGCAATATTTTACCAAGGTTTCTCACTGCAAATCAGCCATTTAAAGTTAGTTCTGGCATACATTTAGCAGGTTTGCCTGCGTGAGTTAAAAGTTTGGCTTCTACATTTTGAACTGCACTGGCTTACTGAAAGTTACTGGGTATCTCCATTTTCTTATAGGCATTTCATAACAGCCTAATGCCGGCACGCTCAATTACGTCAAAGGGAAATATCACAGAATACACTCTGTCAAATCAAAGGTTAGGAAAACTTTTAGAGCGATAATCGGAACGACGAAATAATTGAGAAAGTAGTTCAAGTTTAATTAGTCCATTTCAGGATTCCGCTTGCAAATCTTCAACTGCCACAATTGCACGAGAAAAAATTCGCCAAATTCTGTGCTTATCTTCGTATTTATTCTCCAAGTGCCTCCCAAATAATGTCGTATTCCACGCTATAAGGCAGAATTCCTGAGCAACTACCCCTTTTTGACTTCCCACATTAGTCATTGTGATTTTTAAGTATCTTTGTTGCCCAAAATAATAATTCTTGTGAATGATTACTTTTAAGGCTTCTCAAACACAAGCCACATGCGAAAAACTTCAAGTCGGAAATTATACCACGGTAAAATTACATTGTTTCGATGCAATATTGAAACTTTTGAATTGAC
>NW_027286985.1:106029692-106151766 GCF_022747635.1 Hetaerina americana
ATTACAAAGTTCGTAATGGTTGGCACGCGGATGCTTGGGGAGCGATCCCTTCCCGTTGCTTTTTCATTCTGACATTTGCGTCGGAGAGCGACTTGGTGACTTTCGAGTGAAGAGCCGAGGGTAGCTCAAGTTATCTTGGCCTTTCGCTTCTTTGTGTGGCCTCGGGGAGAAACCCCCCTTAATGCCCTCTGTCCCCTTTCCCTGCACGTGCCCCTCTCCCCTTCCGCCTTATCCACGTGGAAGGTTCGCTCTCCACCCTCTTACCTATGCAGGGGCGTTGCCATGGAGACGGCCCATCCCTAATGGGGGACAGATGTGTGTGTGTGTGTAGGTAGGTGGTCATGTGACGCGACGATCGCCATGCTACTTCCCTCTCTCCGACTGTGAAGCACGTGGTATTCTCTTGCTGTGACCGCGGCGTACTCCGATCGGAAAAATGGATGGAGAGATTTTTGATGGGCACTGGGATGTTGCAGACGGTGATAGAGGGGATAGATAGATAGACAGAGGTCTTTACTTGGGCTAAATGGATCCTTCTCCTTCCATTTAATCCATCGTCGTATACATACTATATTAGGCTTAAAATTTATAATTACATGCATATATACACACATATATATATATATATATATATATATATATATATATATATACACACACATATATATATATATATGTATAATCTATATATATATATAGATTATATATATATATATAGATTATATATATATATAGATTATATATATATAGATTATATATATATATAGATTATATATATATATAGATTATATATATATATACATATATATACACACATTCAGATTATACATGAATATACATATATAAATTAAGTATACACCTAAAAATACACACGTACTCGAAGGAAATGACAGTGAAGAAAGAAAATAGGGAAAGTCTAAGCAAAGAATGAGGTTTGTGGGAAATGCTAGGGAGAGCGTGGCATTGCTCACCTAGTACAAAAAAAACGCAGGAAAACACCCAAAAAGAGAAGGGGGGTGAAAAACCTGCGAAAACCCTATTAATTAGAGAAAAGATACACTGCAACAATCATTATTACTTAGTATACATTTTATTGAGTTACCTTAATTGATGTGAAGAAATTAATTATATTGACAACACATGAGGAGTAATGAGAAACATAACATTAACTAAAAATAATGATGTAAAGTTCTACTGCTTGAGATGACAAAAGGAAAAGTAGTAAGAGTGATCTGTATAGCACCTGAGTGGAATGAGGGAGAGTATACTGGTTGAGTTTTGTACCCGAGGAAAATGAACTTGTGAAGTGCTCTTTTAAATGCTGTTGTGGATGGAGAGTTTTTTATGTCATCTGGGAGAGATTTCAGAGAGGGGAGAATGTTTGGCAAACGAGGAAAGGGCAGGAATAGGACAGGGATGTTGGACGGAATCAAGAGAGAAAGGATGTATGCGGAGATGAAGAAGGACTCACTGTAGCGTCTGATGTCGAGTTGTGTTTTTCTAAGAAGCTCAAGAGATGTGTCGTTGTACCGGTTGTCAGCTCATGGAATTACAAAGTTATCAATGCTAGATTTCATAATATATTCCTAACCATTCCTTTGATCGGTTCGGTTTTATTTTCCTCCTTCAAGACGAAAACGCCACCGGAATTGCGGTTAATATGCATCAATTTTCAAGTACAATTACGAAGGTTTGTTGAAGAAAACAATCCACTGCAAATGTCTTCAAGAAACCATATTGAGCAGAGAAAGCACGAGCGAGTTTCTTGTCATTATGGACAATGCCTCTTGCATCCGATTCAATCAAAGTAAACTTTCAGAGCTGTTGTCGTCCTTGCTGTGATACCTTTCTCTAGTTGGTCAGTGGTTTGGTTATTTTACTTGGTTTCTGTGCGAATGTTAGCATGCTATGTGAAGCCTTTCCAGAAGTGTACCAATGAATGCGTTAATATTTTACGGAATCCCTTCCTGGTCTTTTGATCTGACAGGTTTATCCACACATTAATACGTAGTAATCAGATTTAAATAGAACACGATAGGCCTTTCATCTTCAAGAAATCCCTTCGCGAAAACTATCCATGTGGTAGTGGAATTTCGCCTTCTTGCTTTTCAAATTCTAGCTTGCACCTTATTGGATACATTTCTTACTGCATCCTAAGGTGCAATTATTTATTAGATGATAGTTTATGTATTTGCATGAGTGTTGAATGAAATGTTTTTGCATGAATGTGTACGCCACTGTGGGTATAGGTTTGCATGCATGTGTTGATTTTGCATGTGGCTCTGTTCCTTTTTACGGGTGGTGACCGAACACCTCCCACGACACGCCCTCGCGGCGCCTTGCGGGGTATTATGCATATGTAGAAAACTGGAGTTCCTGCTGCCGGAAGCTTATAAGATTAGTACAGTTAAAATTTGGAATAGATGCATGATCATCATTTATAATAGTCTTAACATTAATATAGTTAGTGTTAATCTCTTGTTATTGTATATGGTAATATATCAGCATAGAGTAATGGAATCGGCACATACGGACATACCTTATTCCATTTTACCGGGTTAACTAGCCTTTTGTTCACCACTAAACACTGATATATTTCTATGCATGTTCATGATTTGTATAAAAAGTATCGGGAAAAGTTTCTGAATTATATATTTATTTAAGATATTGTTACAATTCTTCAAAGTTTATCCCTTGGGCTCCGACACACTATTGTCAGCGGTTTTTCCACGACTCCGAAGGCTACCTCTTAGGTGAATTCCGGATGGTCCTTGAGGGTACGCGTGCAAACTTCTTTGACGGCACTTAGGATCCCATGGTGGTGTCCTTGTGAGTGATGATGGTGCGCACTGTCATCTTATCAATTCCAATACACGACTCGTGAGCATGCGCACACTTAACCGATGGTCTGAATGCAGTAGTTTACGTACACATAAGGTGAAAGTTGTTCCCGATACTTTTTATAATAACCTTGTTGTATGTCCTCATAACGCACGAAACTAAAGACCATAACAGCATACTACACTAAAATAAACCCTTCCTCAATCCCACATTATTCTCGCCTCCCCTCATTCCGTTCATAATGAAAATTGTGTTTTCTTCCCCCTACCTCGCCAACCTACCGTCCGTGGTTCTTTCCTCCTTCATCCTTCAGCGGGTATTCCACGGCAACTCTCTGCCTTCATCGATTTTCCTGCTTCATTCGAATACTTCAAGGAACCCTCCCCTCTTCTCCCTCTACCACGCCCGAACATTCTTCGTTTGTTTTTCTCTCCGTTGATTCAACTCTTTCCGTTTTCCTCCGTGCCCCACCTCACTTCCCTCCGCCGCAGCCGCCGCCATTTGACGACCATTTAAAATTCGCTGATATTCCGTCCAAAATTCCAGTTTCTGGAAATCCGGAGTTTTCCCGGAAGTCTCACTTGCGAAGTGAGGATGCTGCCTTTCGCCTTTGCCGTTGTAATTCTTTCCGGGAAGAACGTGAGTCCATTGGCGGAGCTCGCGAGTATTTTCGGGGGAATTCCTTTCCGGAAAAACCTCCATCGTCCCCTCAAAAGAGTCGTAGTAGTGGTGAACATGTAATCGGTAGGGAATAACTACAATATTATTGGACACTTTCGAGTTGATGAAACGTCTCTACCATAACGTACTTAGAGAACGAATTGCGATTGCATCAATGAAATGTAAACTGTTTCATTTTTATTGAAATTTTAGTGTAGTTCTTTGAAGTATTCTAGTTTTTCATACAGAGGAAACTTCAAACCTAATTGAGAAGAAGAATTTGGTAAGATCAAAGAAGGCTACGGAGGAATACGGGGGAGTAAAGAATAAGATAGCAGACAAATGTAGAGAAGAAAAGGAGGGGTGGACAAAAGTATGAATGGAGAGAATAGAAGAACATATCCAAGCAGGAAAACAAGATCTAGCCAATCGGAAAAACAAAGCTCAAAATTATCAACCGAGAATAAGGTCAACAGTGATTAAAAATAGGTTGGAAGGTTGTTAGTAGATAGTGAAGAAGTGTATGAACGATGGGGAGAATGCATGGAGAAGCTATGCCATGGTGATGATAAGTGATGATAAGGTGATGTAAGATATAATAGCATTGAAAGTGGAGAAAAAGCAGGAACATGTAGTGGGCCTCCAATCACAAAGGGGGAATTTGAGAATGCCCTCCAAAAGCTAAATGCTGGCAAAACTGCGGGTGTGGATAATGTATCGTCTGAGATATTAATAAATCTTGGCAATGAAATGAAAGAAATACTCTTTGAAATAGTGCGTGAATGTTATGAAAATGGGGAGATACTTGAAGACTTTGTTAAAAGCAAAACTATTATGATACCAAAAGTCGGGAAAGCAATTTAATGCATAAACTACAGAACAATTGCTATTCTGTCACATGATTCCAAGGTTCTTTAGCATACAATAGGGAACAGAATCAAAAAGAAAGTCGAGGAAAATGTTGTAGAAGATCAATTAGGCTTCCGGGAAGGTAAATGAAAGAGAGAAGCTATACCGGCACTGCGCTTGATCCCAGAGAGAAGTCTAGAAATGAGCAGGAAAGTTTTCCTTACCTTCAATGACTTGGAATAAGCCTTCGATATTGTAGATTGGAAACTTGTTTGAAACCATGAGAAGGAAAGATATAGGCTACAAAGACAGGAAGAGCTCTAACATAACCAAAACACTTTTATGGAAGTAAAGGGATGTGAGGAAGAAGCAAATTTTAAAAAAGTAGTCAGACGAGGATGTCCACTTTCGCCATATCTATTTAACTTATGTATTGAAGAAGCTAAAGAGACAATGAAGGAGAAAACAAATGGAATAAAGATAAATGGAAGAAAGATACACTGCATTGGGTTTGCAGATGATATTGTGACCCTGGCGACAGAATCAGTCGAAGGTATGAATAGAATTCTCAAGACCCTGTCCACAGAATAAATAGATAAAAATCATATGAAAAGAAAAATAATCTTTTAGGAAACAAACACATGCCATTGAAAATTAGAAAATTCTTTGCAAAAACGTTTATTTGGATTGCATTATTATATGGATGCGAAACTTGGACCTTGGGAAAGAGGGAAAAGGTTCGGCTGGAAGCAATCGAAATGTTGGATTTGGAGGAGGATAACAAGACGGACGGACAGTAAAAGCAACATAGAAGTATTGAGAGAAATGGAAGATGAAAGTAATTTAATGAGAAAGATGGAGAAAAAGAAGAATTATAATTTTGGAGCATGTTCTCATATATAACAACTTCCTGGAAAATATAATGGAGGGGTAAAATAGGAAAAAAAGGAAGAGGAAGGCCGAGAAAGAAACGTATAGATGATGTAAAAAGTACTATGAGAGAAACACCCTGCAATGAACTGGAAAGAACGGCGATGGAGAGAGAGACCAATGGCTGCAACGAGAAAGCTCCGCCTTTAGAAGGTGACGATGAGTTTTTCATTAGTGTTCAAGTCTTCCTCAATCTTTCGATATTTTTTCTTTTCTTTGGAAGTACGCCTGCCGTAGTTGGTGGTCGCTGAAAAAAAGATGTAGGCAAATTTTTTTCTTGAAAATAATTTTATCGATGTATTTATTTAACTGCAGCCAAACGATATAATGCGAAAATGACATTTAGTTTATGATAATGTTTCATTTTCATCCATTAGAGTTTCACTGATACGAATATTTGAATTACTATATTTGAATTCGTATTCATAGATGTTCACTCTACTGATTACTGTAAGAAATAATTTACCATCCTTTATGTGGGAGAAATCCTATGGAGACATGAAAAACGGTTGAAGGGCGTATTAATCGCCAGTGGGATATTGAAGACTGTAATAGAGGGGAGAATGTTAGGCAAACGAGGAAAGGGAAGGAACAGGATAGGTATATGTCGGACGGGATGAAGGGAGGAAGGAAATATGCGTAGTTGAAGAGGGGGTTGCTGTAGTGCCTCTTTTTAAGTTGTGCTTTCCGTTAGGAGAGGCAAGTGAATGTATTTTTGAACAACCTTTTAGACTTTGTCCACCCTAAACATCAGGTAGAATGCCAATAATAATAATATGCATTCTAGTGTTAAGAATAGCATCATACTGAAGGTGACGTGCATAAGTCTTTGGTGAGATAATTCGGGTTGATCGCCGGATCGGACCTTACGGTAGTGTATTCGTTTGAAAGCACACATTCGTCCAATTGAGTCGAGCGCTCTCATTGGATGAAGGAATTTGTTTGGGCGCTGGGTTGGAATATTTCTCTTTTAATTCGATCCGTTGTCCGACTGAAGTCCCCTCCTCCCATTCCGGTGACCATTTCCTGTCCCTCAGTCCTCTCCGTCGCAGGGCTCGTTAATCCGTGTCACAGTGGACCTCCGTTTGCGTCACTTGGCAGGGAACGCTTTCGGGGAAGAGACGCCGTCACGATCTCCGCTGAAGGCTCAAAAAGATCGCGAGGAATCGAAGAGAGAAGGCGTGAATATTGTGCTCGTTCGGTTTCATGCCAAGCATGGCGAAGATCATCTCTACAATCATCAATAATCACTCTTAAATTTTCAAATCAGTTCCACGTATCGATTCTAAGATCGTGCAGTGGAAGAATTTAGGGTTAACTTTATTAAGCAGTTGTTACTGTTGCTTGTAAAGCATAAATTCAAGAAGAGGTCTCCAGGTACTTTCAGAGAGTTGGTCTTGGAGTTATTCCCCTTAAATTGTTCATTTCATCGTTGCAGTAATTTACGCAAATACTTGGTGCAGACAAATGAAAACCGAACGCCCGCCATAACTCGCGCACAGTCCGCTAACAGCTAGAAGCTAGCTTTTCCCGTATCGATACTGCCATCGCTGTGGTAGGAGAACTGCGAAGTGAAAACTCAACGGGTGCGCGCAGTCGCTGTTGGGATATGTCATTGTTGGTTCGCGGACTGTTTGTTGTAGCGGGTGTTCGGTTATCATTTGACTGCCGCTCATAGATTGGATGCATAGACGTGAATAACGAAGAAAAATATTGTTGATTTATTTCCGGATGGGCATTAGTTTTGGTATAAAAATTTTACCCAGTTTTCATGAAGTTATTTGGATAAGCCAAGGCAATGAGTGAGAGATAAACGCTTACAAGTTCAAGGGGCACAGACTAGAACATGTTGAACAGTTCAACTATTAGAGAAGTGTTTAGATGAATTAGAGCAATGTTATTTGGGAATTAAAAAGAAGATTTGCTTCAAGTAAAGACGAAAATGAGAGAATTGATGGCAAGAGACTTGAAAAAGGGTGAAAAGAAAATACACTTCTATTAGTGGAATCTTTGATGTGGACCAGAGATTTGTACATCTCGGAAACTAGGTTTTACTGGCATTATCCACATGTTAGATGGGAGGCTTTTGATATGTGGCTGTGGGCAAGAGTTGAGAAAGCGTAGTAGAAGGAAAGGAAAACAAACGAAGAAGCCTTAGTCGTGGTTGAAGAGAAGAGAGGATTGCTGGAAGGGGTGGAAAAGACGCAGGAGTTGTGGCTGAAGAGAATACGCAGATCATCATCTAAACTGTCCCGACCAAACTTAAACTCGTTTGCCCACTTGGCAACGGTTGAATATGAAGAAGGAGAGTCCCCCTGAGTCTTCTGAAAGTCGGCATGAGTTCCCTTTGATGTCACACCTTTCTTTACGAAGTATTCAATCACTACTCAAACTCAATTTTTTCCATCTTCACAAATCACTCTACGGGAACAGCAACAAAGAGGCGTCCGCACCACAGATCTCTGCCCAGAGCACTGACGCGTTGCGTGTTTACTCACAAAGGATTACCTATTACTACGCTGGAAACTCGTTGCGCTTGCATCTGGTGGTGATTCCGAGAACCCTTCTAACTACATTCGTACTGGCAATGCAAAGTTGATTACGTTGACGAAGGGGATGAGATATTAGGTGGGGCAAGATAGGAGGAGGAAAAGAATAGGAATGTTTGGACCGAATAAAAGGAAGCAGAATATATTTCAACCTGAAAAATTCTATTATGATCATCGGTGTTTTTTATTGTCATACCAAACCATACAATATACATTCGAAGTACAGCGGGGTTTTGTCATTATGTCATTAGAAACCTAACTTTGGTAGACTAACATTAATACAAATACGAGGGTAGGCTGGAAAGTAATGCACATATGCTTGCAGACCAGAAGCAAAAGCAAATAGCAAGATTGTGCAAAAAGTGCATTTAAGTACAATTCTTAAGTTTCAAAATCACATATATTTATTTTTAAACACAGTTTTCGTTACGGATAACACATTTTTACCAACATGTAACATATTTTTTCATTTCGTCACTGAAAAACTCTTTCGGCTTTTCTCGAATCCACTTGACTTGACAGCTGCCTTCACCTCATCGTCCGAGGTGTAATGATTATCCTTGAGGTGTCTCTTAGTTGAGGAAAAAATAAAAATCGTGAGGTGTAAGAAATAAGGGGGAATAAGGAGGATGTGGAATCGGTTCAAATTTCAGGTTTCCCAGAGCCTCTCCAGTTGTGCGCGAGGTGTGTAGACGAGCGTGGTCATGTTGCAAGATTATTGGCGTTCGTAATTTGGGAACGAGAACACTTAATTATCGAAATTAGGAAAATATTAAAGAAACATTCTCATCTTCCATCCCAACTCGAAAAAGAAGTTTTTTTAAAGTGGCGAGCAGGTACGCGTAGCATTGTAATCAAGGTGACGATGGTTTTTTTACCCAGTTGTTTTTATGCGTTGAGATGAATTATTTTCTCTGTCGCATGTGTCATTAAGTCGCAAAAAAATCCGCGCGTTACACTTGGCCGTGTGCCTCGGACCACGGGGTTTGAATCAAAAACTGCGACGGAGCATTTACGCGCGGTCACTCCACCTTTCGCAGTAATGGGCGCATCCTTGTTGGTGGTTACCCAGAGCGTAGCGCCAAGGCGTGGCGAGATAACGAAGCGCAGGACTGCGGACGTGTGGCGGTGACGAGGGCGCTCCGCAAATCGGAAGGAACGACAAATGAAGAGAGCGGGCGGGAGGAGGAGTGGGGGGCGCAATGACAGTTAGTGTCCCTTTATCCGTGTGCAGCGGAGCGGGTAAGGTCAACCCTTCCGTGTGAGTGTTATTGTTCCCCCCCCCTCTCTCCAACAACTTTCAGAATGGAGAAAATGGAGCCACTGGCGCGCTGCAGTTTTCATGAGTGAAATTAATTTCCACCTTCCTCCGCACGTACATTCTGTGGCATGAGCGAGTTTTTGGGGTTTTGATTCGGCGAAAAAATCAGATGTGTGTAATGCGTTGAGGATGCAGTCGCTATGACGATGGGGTTCATATAGGAATATATAAGTGAGTCTGAAATTCGTAGAAAAATCGGACAATGAACTACATGAACTTAATTATTTTGGTACAAACAAAATAAAATAATAGTTATATTATTAATTTCGTTTTTCGTTTATGTAATTGAAGGGTACAAAACCCTTAAAGGGATATTTTCCTTCAATCTGTATCTTTTTCAATTTAGCGTTCGTTTGAATGGACACAAATATATTTTGCGTTAAGAAACTAAACATATCAAAATTAACACATTTCTCTGGTAATGTGAAATAGGTATTTTACTTATGTTTGGTCCTGTTGAGCAACAGTCGAGAACCGAAACACCCAAGCAGATCTAACCTTAAGGGTTTCATCTTACATCCACGTATAAATACCCCTCGATCCACCGAAAAGGTGTGTGGCAGCGGGTTCAAGTACCAGATGAGAAGGGAGAGGAAGGGGATTTAAATTACTGAGAAAAGATCTAAACCATTCGCTATAAAAAACACCGAAAAAACATGTAAATTCGTTCGCAGGAAACATTTTTAAGAGGAAGTGTTACACGGTGAAATTCTCGGGTACATAACGTGCAAGCTGTTGGAAGACCAATTGCAAAACAAGGGTTAATTCACTGAACTAACTACTGGCTAAATTGACTTAGAGTTAAGCTGTACACGAATGAATTAGTAAAGTTAAAACGAACATATTCACTTGACCACGGGCAGTACTTCGCCACTGTTGTCTTCCCCGTCGTCAAATCTTCCACTCCAGTTGATGGTCACCCAGTTGACCGAAATATCGGTATTGAGTTTTTCTTAAATATTCAATACTGGCTGCAGGACTGACACCATATATAGAGTATAAAATAGTTCAGTTTAAAAAAATGAAGAGTTAAATGAAATATTGAAAGAAAACGTGTGTATATTCAAAAATAATTCAGAATGTAAATTAATGAGATGTAATAGTTTTTACGTGTGCCCGTGATTCGATTGTTCTGCTCAATGCAGTTACATGGGTCACGTGGATTCCTCCCCATGTGAATGAACCCATCTTTTCTTCTAGGTTACTCACCGGATAGAGCTGGCGGGCGGGAGACGAGTCCCGTGACTTCGCAGATTCGACGAAACGATTCGAATTGCGGTGGGCGGTCCAGCCAGAGGGGACGCATCCGTGAAATACCCAACCACAGCTGCACATCTTGAAATCGCCACGTAAGCCACTGGACCTTTGATTTTTATGCTAGCAACCACGCGCTCTGGGCGGAAATTCCTTCGCATGGATGGTAACAATATTTCTTGGGATAATTGACGGTATCGCCACTTGTAAAAAGTTCAAAAATGATAAATTTTTAGATAAAAAGTAGTTTAGGGTATAACTTCAAAGATCAAAAGTAAGTTATAATCATATCATTTATTTCGATGAAAAATATCGAGCAAATTTTCGTTTAAAATAATTAAATCGCCAATGTGTCTGATACGGGATGAATAAATAAGAATTTTACATTGCATTTAGATTCTCACACCGTCCATTATTTCAATAGTTCGTGTTAATTGTTAGAAAAAATCCTTTGGAGGATGAAATTATTCCGAAAATTGTTTGAAAATATTAATTTTTTTCTTGTCCAATGTATCGCTACATTTTCAGCCGTTTCATTTCCTGTCTGACCGAATGATTTCACTTGCTATCTTTTTACTATCCTTATTCTTTGTCACGTGTTTTTCATCATCCTGCTTAAATTAGTTTCAATCGTTGTTTTATCATTAGACAACACTTCTTGTTGAATGTAAAATAATCGTTTGATTGCGGCACTTGGGCGAATTTTGTATTTGAATTTGATCTTCGTTCTATTCGTTTACGTATTGCTGCCATTGGACCCGCTGGAATAAACCGCGCTGACTGCGTCATTAATATCTGCCATTTTCAGTGTGCTACCTGCACTATATCGCTCATAATTTGAACACAGAAATGTTCGATTAAATGCAAAAAGGATAGCTTAATCGTCGACAGGTGATGTACTATTCAGTTTTTATCGTGAATAAAATTCGAAATTTTGGCGAACCAGGACAAAAACGGAGAAAAATCGGGGAATTAAAACATTTATTACATTTTTGTGGAAATTATATTTAAAAAATACTAGAAGGGGAGAGATTCCCTCCAATTTTAACCTATATCAAGAAAAAATGAATCCCGCCTGAAGAATTGCAAACGACAATAATATTCATATTCACGAAATAAAACAAATTAAAGTGGTTTTACCAAACAACGTTCGATAATTCTATTTGAATGAAGTCCGCTAAGTTGCCCTAAATATTTTCATATTATTCACATCTTTTATCATACATGATTCATAAAAAATGATTTCATTGCCATTTTATTGCTAAAATATTTTAATTGATTAGTAAGATTGCATCTACTAACATATTTCTTACCAATAACAACCTCGCCGTACAAATGCCCGTGCTTGCATTTATTCGCTGGGGAATATTAATATTTTTCCGTTGAATCCCCATTTATCTGTGTCCCGCCTCGTGAATATTTACAATTTGAAAACAAACCCTAGAACGGTAAAGGTTTTTCTTGGGGGTTCATGAAGTAATTAGTGGTTTTTATCCCATACTATTATTCATAAATATCCTGCCAACTTCAGTATAAAAAAAGTCGTTAATATATGTACTTCCTTCGCAGAAGAATTCATTGGCGGCTGCAATCTGATCTTTCAAGTCCCTGGACCACTCTATCAATTAATGCCGATGCGATTTTACGCGAATTAATTGAGTTCAATTTCTTTGTCTTCGATTATAAAATCAATATCAATCCCCACCTTAGACGTTCCGCGTTCTCTCCCCTCAGCGCAATCTTTATCTCTTGATTGCTATAAATGTGTACCCTTCAAACTGATCGGATTTTCGAGTTCCAATATTCTTTTTAATAATGGTCAAATACGGAAAAAGAACTTGAAACGCGGGGAAATTGAGTGAAAAGCATTTGGAATGCCCTTAATTAGTGGTACACCGTCCGTTGTTAAAATATTCTTGCAGAGTTAATAAGTGTTAAATCAGCGCGAGGGCAAAATCGTCGGCATTTTGGTGGCGCCTGGGTCGACACTACAAGGTCTGTCCCAAAAGTAGTAGGACTTATTTTTTTCCGGTTAGACGAGTGGACGAGCGGCGGTTTTTCTGGCTCGGTTCGAGGGAGGGGAGTCTGAGGAAACATCGGAGGCCGGTGATAGTCTTCGCAGAATGCGGATTCAATCGTTTGCAAAACCTCTATAAGTTGACCTCGTTACGCTCCGTCATGAACCGGTTATTGGAACAGCGCTACGCCATCCAATTTTGCGTGAAACTGGCCAAACCAGGAAAGAGACTCATAACATACTCAAGGCAGCTAATGGTGATAACTCCATGGGTAGATCGAGTGTTTTTGAGTGGCACAAGTTGTTTGGGGATGGTAGAGAAGATGTTGAAGACACCGAACCTTCAGGACGCCCTTTGACCTCAAAAAGTGACCAAAATGCTGCAAAAGTGAAGGCTTTGTTTGACAAGGATCGTTGATTAAGTTTTGTGTTCGCTTGGTTTCCGATGAACTCGGCATCCCTAAAAGTGATGTGCATCGACTTGTGACCGAAAGTATGGGTATGAGAAAGGCCCGTGCGAAGTTGGTGCCGCGAGTGCTCTCGGACGAACAAAAGGAAACTCGCACGCGGATCTTCCAAGAGCTTTTCGGCAATCTGAGTGAGGATCCAATTTTTTTCAGTTCCCCAGACTTCCTTCCTCTTCCCCTACCTCAAATCCGTGCTGAAAGGACGTCACCATGGTTCGGTGGAAGCGTTACAACTGGCCGTGACGAGGGAGCTCAGTAGAATTCCGGGGCCGCCTTCCAAAAGGCGTACGAAGTGTAGAAAACCCTCTGGCAGCGATGCGTGGGCGTAAAAGGGCGCTACTTCGAAGACTTTTGAGTGAATGCATCAATTCTGACAATTCTTTTTCTTTAAATCGACTCAGTCCTACTGCTATTGCAACAGACGTTTAAGTCCTTACTTGGTGCAGGGCTTGGCGAAGCACTGAAGCGTGGGAAACGGAAAATGTCGAGCGGTCTTTGGATGGAGGGATTATTCGCGTCGCAATCGAGACCTAATGCAATCCGAGTGGAGTTACATGTTTATCCTGACGAGATGGCCTGTGTCCTTGAAATTAATTGTCTGTTCGTATGGTGCGAGGTTTTGGCTCCCGCCTGGCTGGTGAGGGTGGATACGTGTCTGTCCGTCTCTCTCTCTGTCCCACTCGGCGCCTTTTCCGTCCGCGAACGGCAGGCGATCGTCACCTGATCCCCCGTTTCGCTCGCGACCCCCCCTCACTTAAAAAACTCGCGGGGGCGCCGTTCTCCCCATTGTGCGCCCAGCTCTCGACCCCCCTTCCAGCGCCCCCCCCCTTATGGACCAATTTTCGAGCTTGGCTCCCTGCCCGCGGACGGGGAGGGGGAGTGTCGAATCGGCCTAATGGCCCTATCCACCCTTCGGTTCGCAAAACATTCTCCCGGCGCCATTCCATGATCCATTTCCAATTCCGCCCCTTCGTATTTAAGTAAAGCGTTCCCAACGATTCCCTCATATTCACCCATGTTCTTCGGATTCATTAATCGCGAATGCTCATTATTCGGAAAGCCTCTTTATACCCAGACACGTGCGCGTAGGCGACAAATCTCGGACCAATAATCCCAATGCTATTTTTTTGGGGGACATGAAAATTCCTCTTTAGTTTAAAAAAACTCTCATGGTCAGCACATTGCTTTCTCTATATCTGTCGCTTTCCCGTATCTAAAGTACTGGAAACTGGATGATTATTTGTCGTCATTTGTGCATTATGTGAGCATTAGTATTAATGCACCTTACACCTTAACAGGTATGAGGTGTATTTATGATTCACGTTTTTCCCTATTGCTTTGCGTAATTTAGTATTTGCTAGAAATAACTTGCCCTTTCTGCCGCCGAGTCTTTTTCATCGTATTTCATTTCACATACCTTTCCTATTTTATATGATGGCTGTGGGATATAGCATTTGGTCCGTCCTTTTATTTGCAAAAATAATTAAGAAAGTTTACTTCCGCGCCCAGACTAGGGTAATTCATTCATCCAATTCACTGAATTTAGCGATCATTTCTTGCGAGTAAACACCGTGAACTTAGGCAAGAAGAAAGTCGGCCGACATTCTTCAACTGACCCTGTTTCTTAAATCGCCGGTTATGTGGCGAATTTTAAAGAAGCAAGATGATTAATGGAAATAACTTTGGAGCCACTTACTTTAATAATGCAATAATAATTATAATAAATAGTCTTCGTTGGGGCGAGATTAAGAATTTTACATTCTTCCACATAACCACTAAGGTAAGATCTTAGTTGACTATTTAAAATACGTATACCTTAATGAATAAAGATTCCTAAGGGAATTATATTTCCTCCGAAACTGTATTCACAAGCATCAATCACATGTAGGAGATGACCAAGAAAAGTTCGGATGACAAATTATCTCGATAATTCTTGGGATAAAGCTCTCATGCGAATCTTACAGAAATACGACCCTTGTCTTTGATGCCAGTGCCTTTGAAACGCTTAGTACTCTGTTCAAATAAACACAAATGTTATTTTCAAGATTTTAAGACTTCAACTTTTTGACAACAACAAGACGACTTTTAAGACATTAGTGGTTGCGTTACAATGTCTTCAAACAGAAGTTCACGTAGCTTGAGTCTTTAGTTCTTATTAATTTTGTTTTTAACTCGATTGTCGTAGTGAAATTGTAGCATCACTTTTGCTCTGTTAAATGAAACGTGGAAATTAGCACGTCTTCTGGGGTATAGGTAATTAAATAATTTAACAAACAATGATTAATTTCCTTTACCTGGTGCAATGAAAGCAATTGAAATGGTTTTACACTCTCTCAAAGGAAATAAAATCAGTCGGGCGCGCCTTCACTTCTGCCCGGGGCGACAATTTGTTTTGAGTGCCCTTCATTCAATTTGAAGATTGAAGTGCTCTTTTCTGCTTCTGTCGCTGTTTTAGGAAGCGCACTTAGGAAGACAATGGTACACGGTCGGTTTCGAAGCCTCATCTTCCGGAACTCTGCCAAACCGGTGTCGGCCCTTCGGTCTCCGCAAGCCGAACCAATTTCGCTTCCCACGCGTGAACACCTTTGGATTCGCAATCGAACTCAAGTTTCATGGCCGCCACCCTACTTTGGTTCGACCGATGTTTCGACGCCTTATTCGGCGAAAAGATTAATTTTTTTATCGGTCCGAGAGCGGTGACGTTTTTACGGTAATTTATTGTTCATTTAATCTTCTAATCTGTTTTTCTCAACTCGTCACATTTTCGAACGGAGTTGTCCTTTTTTAATATTTCGTTTTCAGAGTCATCAATCGGGCGGGGCTGCACTTGTGGGGAGTGGCTCCGTGGGTTTTTCCACTATCGCGTGAAGATATTCAACCTTTCGTATTTCACGTCTCCGCCCTGGCGAACACATTACAAACGGGATTCTGTAGCGAAGTCTCGTGTTTCCTCTCAAATGAAGCTACTTCAATGGCAATCAGCCAAGCAGAGGTGTTCAGTCATTCATTATGGAAAGGTTACTAAGGTGCTTCGAGGGTTCATATATATATATATATATATATATATATATACGTAAAATATGTCCAGTACACGTATATATATATATCACATACGTAAAATATGTCCAGTAAATGTTCTCTCTTGATTTAATTATGTATCTGTAATCATGCCCAAAGCAATTTTTTCCATGTGCATTTACACTTGAAACTACGAGGGTAGGCTGAAAAGTAATGCACATATACTTGTGGAGCGCAATAAAAAACAAATAGAAGGATCGGGCTAAAAGTACATTAAAGTACTTTTCGTAAGTTTCAAAATTATATACTTGTTTTTCAACAGAGTCACCGTTGTTAAGGCTAACACGTTTCTCCCAACGTGTATCAAGATTTTTCATTACGTAACTTAAAAACTCTTCCGACTTTTCTCGAATCCAGGACTCGACAGCTGCCTTCACCTCATCGTCCGAGGTGTAATGATTACCCTTGAGGTGTCTCTTAAGTTGAGGAAAAAAATAAAAATCACAAAGCGCAAGATCGGGGGAAGAAGTAGGGTTTTGTTTGTTCTCGTCTGTGAGATGGCGTGGTACACATCGTGCACAGATTTTACGGTATCCCAATCGTTCAATAATGAAGCCGACGTGAAAACTCGTAGTTTTCTTCCAATTGGAACATTTACAAAGGAAACGCAAATTGGTTGAAAATCAGCAATCAGCCAATCAGGCAATCCACACGCGGGGCGCGCTAATCAAACCCCTGCTCTTTTCCCCGGGTGCCCCACCTCCCGGCGGCGGCGGCGCAAATTTGCAAATGGTTGCGCTCCCTCTGCGTGTCAACATGCAAACACTTCCTCCCCCCCCTTCGGGCGGCCCCTCCCCCACACAATCACCAGCCCACCCCAATGCAGGTGCAGTTTCCGATTGAGTCTGCACATCTCAGGCGAGCTCGGAAGATAGTACTATACTTCCCCAAATATGCTCGGGTGGACTTGGATATCAAAAGGCAGCGCTGAAACCAGCAAATACTCTAGATGAAATACGTACGATTTAAGTGGCTTCCCCTTTTTAAATGCAAATAATCGCGGTTACCAGCCCAACTTCATAACGATCCCAAATACCAGCGGCATATTCCAAAATAAGGCTTAACCAGCGAAAGATAACATTTCGACTCTTTCGACTGCCGCCTCTCGTGCCCGAGCTACTCGGTTCTATCGGTTTGTGGGTAGTCCAGGAGGTAGACCGTTGGATTACTGACCGGAGGGCCCGGGTTCGATTCTCGGACAAGCCTCCCGGGGCATCTGCAGCTCCACGCAAGCTATGTGATTTTTCGGGTACCAGATCTTCCTGGGAAACCATAACCGGCATAGGGAAAGGAACTGGCCCCCCTACTCTGATGTTTGAATTTCACACGCCGAATAGGGCTTATCCTACCAACCTACCTACCCTACCCATCACCTACCAAACCGACCTTCGGGTTCATTACTGTGTCTAGGATTTATATATATATATATATATATATATATATATATATATATATATATATATATATATATATATATATATATTTACATTTTATAATAAATACGGTTTTATTTTCTATTACTCGTCGGTTAATTTGGCTGCTCGTGTACTTTAGAGCCCCTGAGCGTTTTCATCGGCGCCACCCCTTTTAGCCTTCCGTCTCTCCACTTAAGGGATGCGAATGATAAGGCCGAAATCCACCCACCCTTCGCACGGGGCAATTTGCAATGCGATGAGGGAGCGGGAGCCACGAGGATGGATATTAGCGGGGACCGTTTCTCCATGAAGACCCCCTCACTCCCCCGCCCCCCCAGGCACTCGAGTGGATTAGCACTTGGATGAAGCGGGCATACATAAGACATGGGGTTCCCTCCCATTCCGTACAGAGTGCGAGGCGGTTTGTTAAGGGGCATTGCAAGGACCGGCCGTCGCGTCGGCACGCTCTCCGCTTGGTTATATTCATACGAGGCATGCTTGCATTTGACACCGCGAGTCCATTGCAGAGATGCTGTGCGCCTAGCCGAATACCCTCATAATCCCAACTCTTGTGAGACCCTGAAACACCTTCCTTCTTGTTGCCCTCTGTTGAAATAGCGCCGGGCAAGGTGCTTCATTCGTTCATTCACTCTTCGTAATGGTATTTTATTTAAATATTATTACATAGTACCCTGCTAGGCATGTGTGTCAGAGGATGATTACACCGCAGACTACTTTAGCCCCAAAATAACCCTTCGTGTCGCATTCGAAAAACCTTATTATATTACAACATATTATATATTTTTATATAATATGTATTAACATGTATGAAAATGATATGTATGTGTGTGTGTGTATATTCGATTCCCGGGCAAGGCACCTGCAGCTCCACCCTTGCTAAAGTGATTTTTCGGGTACCAGGTCTTTCTGGGAAACCATAACGGGCACAGGGAAAGGAACCGGGCCCCCTACCCTGATGTGTGAATTTCACACGCCGTATAGGGCTTAGTACTGGGTAAACTCTACCATTACCCATACCAAACCGACCTTCGGGTTGATTACTGTGTTTATGGTGTATGGTTTATATATATTCGGAAACCCTTAATATGGGGTGCAGTATTAAACGTGTAAGAAAAATTATGTTTAAGAAAAATGCTCAAAAGTGTTTGAAGTATTTGTTGACGGAGATCTGGTCCTGCGGTATCGCGCCAAAACCAAAGGCATCCGCCGCTAATGGGTTTGCCGAGGAGGGCGCGAGGATTCCGTTCTGCTGCGGCTGTGTTCGCCGTCACGAATCAAATGGCTGGCATCTTTGGTCAAATTCTGAGTTGGGTTTCCTCTTGAGGAGGGAATGTCGGGTAATTCCTTCAAATGCCATTAAAATCGCAAAAATGTAATTATTTCGCATTGAATTCTTATTTTGAAAAATATTACGAGTGTTAAATGATTAACAGTTAATCCTATGACTACACAGATGGACACGAAAAAACATTAAATGAGGGCAGGCACACATTCAATTCAGACACTCAATGAAGGTTAGTATTCGACACATTCCGGACGGACAATTCACAAATGCAGGGTGCATTCCGATAGTAATACAATCAAATTAATGGCTTATATGCAAATTAATGGGATTTATATACATTCGCCTACACCCCACCTGGCACAAGGGCGCGCGGCGTGGGGCGATAGGATTCTGTATTAAATGTGTAACGCTTTGAGTCCTTTCGTTCTAATTGTTCACTAACCTAACGGCCTTTCTCTGTACCCTATTCAATTATTTAGTTAATGTTTTTTTTAAATGGATCCCAAACGCTCGCCAAATTCTCAATTTGAATCCTAATTAAAGAAAATTAGCATGTTTCCTTCACTCTTTCGTCATTGCATCTTTCGATTATGCGTTTGACGAATGCCGACTTTTTTAACGCCCCCTCACAAATCGTATGTTTTCCTTTAAGAAAGATCCAATGCAATGATAACCCCCAAGTATTCATCCGCGACGCTCATTCGAACCACTGCGATTAATGCGTATGTGCAATTGAATTGCGGTTCTTGTGAATGAAAAGAACAGCAATATGACTAGATGATCCCTCGACAGATTGTCAGAAGCAAATAGTATTAGCATGGTGAGCAACTCTTTTTCCTCTTGAGAGATCCGGATATTCCGTACGGAAAAATGTACCCGATCTCTCGATCAAACCCTCGATTATGTAATAAATGTATTTATTTTAAACGTTTAATAAAACAAAAGGAATCGTGCGAGGATTTTCGTCCCTTGGCTGAGCCCTTTGCAAAACGGCGCGGAGTTAGGAAAAGAAAACTTAAAACGAGTTTCAAATCCGCAAAATTGAACGATACGGAAGAACCTGATTCCCGCTTACGTAACACAGCGGATTATTTTCTTTTGAACACACCGATTTGTACTTTCATCTGAAAAACGATTCATGGCAGAAAAGCTATTATTTCATTAGAATTTAATTCGTTTTCGAAACGAAACCCCATCTATTTTTAATATCCTATTCCTGACTTTTTACGGCCAAAATACTGGGTTGTATTCATGACACACATTGGTCTCCTTCATGTTCTCCACGGCCATTGTAACCACAGCAGCGACGTCCGAATAAAAACAACTGGGATGGCGCCGTATATTCTTTTTTCCTAAAAATGCCTTTCCATATATGGCGTTGTTCCTTTGCGGCAATGCTATCGGGAGCGATAAAGTGTATTTTTAATGCCCAATGATTATGTGCTTCGGATTTTCTAAAATAAACGATTGAATCGTTCTCTCCCCCAAAAAGAGAAGCGACTTCGGTTTCTGGCGCGGCGCCATTCTTTCCCCTTGCTGTCCCCGCTCTCTCACCATCGCAACTGCCTCGATTTCAAAATGCACCCCCGGGGAAGGACGGGAGGGGTTTTGGGCTCCTGCGGCTCCCATAACTCTGTTCCCCCTCGGCCACTTACAATATCTAAAAGCAGTAGGACTGAGTCGATTTAAAGAAATGAATTTCCAGAATTGATGCATTCACTCAAAAGTCTTCGAAGTAGCGCCCTTTTACGTCCACGCATCGCTGCCAGAGGGTTTTCTACACCTCGTACGCCTTCTGGAAAGCGGCGCTCCGGAATTCTACTGAGCTCCCTAGTCACGGCCAGTTGTAACGCTTCCACCGAGCCGTGGTGACGTCCTTTCAGCATTGATTTAAGGCAGGGGAAGAGGAAGGAAGTCTGGGGGGGCTGAAAAAAAATTGGATCCTCGCTCAGATGGCCGAAAAGCTTTTGCCAGGTCCACGTGCCAGTTCCCATTTGTTCGTCCGAGAGCACTCGCGGCACCAACTTCGCGCACACCTTTCTAATGTCCATGTACTCGGTCACATGTCGATGCACATCACTTTAAGGGATGCCAAGTTCATCAGAAAACAAGCGAACACAGCACTTAATCAACGATCCTTGGCAAACAAAGCCTTCACTTTTGCAAGATTTTGGTCACTTTTTGAGATCTAAGGGTGTCCTGAATATTCGGCGTCTTCAAAATCTTCTCTACCCTCCCCAAACAAACTTTTGCCACTTCAAAACAACCGATCTACTCATATCGTTATCACCATAAGCTGCCTTGAGCATGCATGGAATTACTTCTCGACGCCTTTCATAATTTTATTGATTTCCTTCAGTTTTTAAATTTTGGGCTTTTCAGTATTACGTTAACCGACGTACAAGGGTTGTATAAAAAGAAACAGTATCCATTTTTTTCTTGACGCTGTTGCGTGAAGTGCTGAATTCAGACCGTGTCGGAAGTGCTGAATTCAGACCGTGTCGGTAAAAAATGCACATGATCGCAAAGATCGCATGTTGGCATTGACATAAGATGACAGTGCACACACCATCACTGAAAAATTGGCGATGCGAAATATCTTCGCTAAACTAGTCCCAAAGGTCTTTGGACGGACGACCAAAAGAGCGGAGTGGAGTGTCTTCTTGCAAAGACCTTCTGCAAACGACATCACAACAATTCCCCAACCCCCTTACAGTCCCGACTTGGCAGCAGAAGACTATTTCCTATTCCCAAAAGTGAAATCCTCCCTCCTTCAGAGGACACCACCATGGGACCCTGAATGATGCCATCAAAGAAGCTTTCTCGCGTACCCTTAAAGACCTTTATTTATAACTCTCCTACCAGGGAGTCTTCGAGTCGTGAAAAAGCCGCTTACAGAAGTGTGTGGACGGTCAAACTACTTTGAAGAATTGTGAGGAATCGCAGCAATATCCGAAACTTTTCCCTAAACTATGTATGTAAACAATGTATATATTTTGAGTAGCTTAAATACCAGAGAATATTACTCACAAAAAGGTGAAGAGTGAGGCAGAACTATGGATGGTGGATTTCACTTCACACATGACACTTAACGTACACGTCGGGAAAAAATTGTACTATACTTATACTTCTTAAACAAACGTGTATTTAATAATAGTGTTCCCCCACCTGTGTTTTGGGCCATTCTAGTTGCCCTAGCAATATAATATGTGGCCTTGTTAGTATTTCTCCGGAGACATATTGAGCCCCCTGAGCTCAGCAATACTTTTCTGGAGATTGTAAGTAGACACGAAACTACTCAACTGACGGACGGAGGCATTTTATGGTTGATGGAGATGAAGCGCCCCGGGGTGTCCCGTGATGGGCTTCGGCTCGCCCCGGGCACGCTAAGGGGCGCACAGGGGTCCTGCACAAAAGGTGTGGGGGATGCAATGTCAGGGGCACGAGAGAGGGCTGGCCGTGACGTTGTGAAGAAGGAAGGAGGTCGCAGTGGGGGGAGGGGGGAGCGAGGGTCATTACGAGCCGTGTGCCACGAGGAAGTCATACAATGGGGGTTGAGGGGGCAGGAAACCATCCTCCCCCTCCACCCCCGGAAGAAGATCATGTGGCTGCTCGCGGCTCATCCCCCAACGGAGGCGTGTAATGGGTACAGCCAGCCCCGCCTCCCCTCCCCTCTCATTCAAACCCCTAAATTGGATGTGCTCCATTGCACTCCATCCCCCGCCCAAGCCATAGTAATATACCCGACCCCGACTCAACTTCCCCCCACCGTATCAATGTTTCGAAATGTCAACAGTGGACGCAGGGAGGTTTTCTTGAGACTAAACCACTCGTATCTACGTACTGATAAAACGCTCGTTGGCGAACGGCATCCCAAGAGTGTGAATATTGAATGAAGCTTGTACTTGGCTAGCACTCGGCTACAGACGGTCAAGAATGAAAGGTTAATATGCTCTGATGTTTGGAGTCGAGCGGAAGAGTGTGCACGGCCCACGGGACACGCGGACACGGGACAGCCTCTACGGTTGCTGGATATCGTAGCGGGCGTCATAAACGAAGAATTACCTTCTGAATAACCGATCCAAGGTTGGCACGGCTTTTGGCGGAAGTTTTTAGTTTATTTTTTAACCCTGTCCTTTCTCTCGCGATTGGAAGTTGACTCGCTGGATATCCACGCTATTCGTGGGGGACCACACTTTCACGACAATATGCGGATACGCTGTAAAGAAAGTCGGCGTCATTGGACGTGTGGTGGAGAAATGTAATGAGAATTGTAAGGGAGAGATGTTATTTTATTGCAACATATTCAGAGTGTAAAAATCATTCGCCTTGACCGGAATGGCGAATAATTTTTACACTTTGAAATTGTTGCATTGTAATGCATTTTAGCGGATGACTCCGTTAAAAGTTATTGCCACGACATCTCCCGCAGTTTCTTGGAGGGTGTTATTTTGGTATACTTAGGCCACGTTAGGAATACGCCGCAATTAGTTGGGATCCTTTGGAGAAAGTTTGGCTGAAAGTATAATTATTGTTGAATCTAATTTTATTTTAGGGTAGTTCAGGTAGTATCCGCCAGATTCGGTAAAAATTGTTATAATAAGAACACAAGTGTGACAGGTCTCTTAAGGGATTTAGGCTGAGAGCCACTTGAGATGCGAAGAGAAGAAGAGAGACTTCAAGAAAGGTTCAGCCCAAATGAGTTTAAAGGAATTATAATGGCCACACACTACTCAGGTAGACAAGACCACAAAGATAAAATAAGGGAGATAGATTGCAGTACAGATAGATACAAATACTCATTCTTTCCACGAACAATCAGAAATCATAATGGTAAGACACCGAAGTCACTTTAGAATTATTAAAAGCATTGAATTTATAAGTCGGAACAAAATTAAACGGTTTTTTTTTCTTTTTTAATTACGAGTGGTGCCCTAAGACACAGCCTTTGTGGCGGCTTGCGGAGTATTAAGTAGATATAGAAACACTCATGAGTTTACTGTGGTGCAACAGAACCAATGCTTAAATGCTTTTAAACACTACTCAATAGAATACCAGTATTTTTTTTAAGTATCACCCATGCCTTCCGCAGGTGTTCCTAAACGTGATATGCTTGAACATTCGACGACCCATATCCACGTGAACTGGGTAGATCAGAGGGGGAATACCTACGAGTATTCTTCCCACATGTATTCCAACCAAGGTAAAACCGAAGGAATGGCATCGTGTTCCCTGCACGGCGACGAAGGCTCGCCTCGTCTCTCTTCCCACTCGCTATCGAGGGAGACAACCGTATTCCTTCCTCTCCCGCCGCACCCTCCGCTGCCGCTCAAACCCTTACTTCATTCGCGATAAGGGCCCTCCGCTCGTACGTCCTCGGCCATTTCGGGCTCATTCAAACCCCTCGCGCAGGGCGAGCGATGACGACCCTCTCGTCCGTTTTGGATGTTCATTAAGGCCACCGTTGAATGCTCGGGTGTGTAACTGCGGAGGCCACGTTGTCGCTTCGAGTCCTGTTCGATAGATAATGCGGGCGTAGGGGTTGATCTTTCTATGTCCATACTGTTGGATGGAAGCGCGAAATGTTCTGTTGTTGAAAATGATGCATACGACGGTAGGCTAATGGAAACTATTGCACACATGCTTGTAGACCACAAACAAAATGACCGTCAGAACCACTCCTGGTGGCATGTGGAAGTAACATGCCCCATAAACAGGCATGCCAAGATTAGAGGTAATTATATTTATCCAGTGTATTTTGAGGCGCGGATGTATGGAGACAAGTTCTAGTGCTATGTCAACACGAGTTTTGGGTTATCAGACCACAAAGGTAAGATAAGGGAGATAGATTCCAGCACAGCTAGATACAAATACTCGTTCTTTCCCCGAACAATCAGAAATCATAATAGTAAGAGAGCGAATGTTTTGCAGAAATATTCACGCGCAGGCATTCAATTTACAGCAGAGGACAAGATTAAACGTTGCGTAGACATAAGGTATGTTCGTAGGTTCATGGCCATGCTTGTTGATATCACTCGCAAATGTATTTTCATGCATTAAAGTTAAAAGAAGTTGTCGCAAGAATATTACAACCTCTATGGGTGCAGATTTGCATGACTTACATTAGCTTGGGTTTTCATGTGGTTTTATTTTCTTTTGTTGGTGGTGACCTAACACCGCCCGCCACACGCCCTTTGCGTCGAATTGCGGGGTCATTTGTATGCGTAGATGAAAAACAAGCATTCGTGTCCTTATAGTTTTGCTTAGCGAACAGTACATAGCGATCATCTACATCCACCCGCAAAAAGGAACAAAACAACATGCAAATTCAACAGTCATATGCAAAACTATACCCGTAGTTGTGTGCGAAATTCATGCAAAAAACCTTTCATTCTACACGCTTGCAAATATATATATATACTTATCATCTAACAAATAGTTGCACCTCTGAGGGATCAACTAGGTTGCTATATCTGGCCTGGATAATGATCAAAACTTTTAATGTTGTGTGCCGTGAAAAAATGCGGCCGTAATGTCATTCGGTTTCGATACTTCGGCATTGCAAAAGATTAATGCCCATCATTGTAGCGTTCTCTCGCAAGAACCCTTTTCCCGTGAATATTGCTTCTTTCTGCTTAGCCATATCTCATTGTTATGCCTGAATGGTGCCCAATTATTTTTAATTTAAGCCTCGGAATCGATACCGTGTTTTCCTCGACTTAATTTCAACTGCCACATTAAGATTCCCTATCTGTTTTTAACGAAATATGCCCTCGTTTGTTTTTTCGAGTCGCGGGTCCCGAAGGCCTGGTCGTTAGCGCCCCCTCGGCGTCATCATCTTGCTCCCCTCCCCCCAATTCCCACCCCCTTGCCCCCCCCCCCCCCACACACCTCCTAGTACCCCTCTCTTGTTTTCCCTCCGCATCACGCACTAATCGTATTGGTATGCTCGCATTCGTTTCAACGCACGCTTTGGGGGCGTGTGCGAGCCCCAATGTGAGTCCCCTTTAAGAGAGGCCCCCGAACGAGCGTAAGTGATGCCCATCCGACCGATCTTTCACGCCAGCCCCACCCAAGAGTCGAGGCTGGTGCGGTGATTTCTCATTCGGAGGATGATCAATGTTGGATATGTTTGAAACGACGAAGATCGACATGTGAATTACGAAATTGACGAAGAATCGGACTTATTTCGTAATTAATAAGATGTTATTTAATGGGTTTCTAGGACGTTCGACTTAATTTTTTGCGAAAATTTTAACAAGTATGCTCCAATGCCAAGTTACTATTGGCTACAACAGTAATGGGTGTATGGGATCATCATGAAGTAGGTTTCATTTTGGAACTAGATCGAGTGCAACGAAGAGCAGCTAGGTTTGTGAAAAGTTTTTAATGAACAAGGCAGTCACGACATTATTGGAAGAATCAGTTAGTAGTAGTATTTAGGGGAGGCGACCGAGTGCTGAGGTCTTTTGCGCCATAGGTGATGGACAGAAAAGGATGAAGGGTGGAGAGAAACCCGGCGTCGACATTAGCCTACTCTTGTGGAAAGGCGCCAACGGGTCCGCAGCTTAACGTCCCATCCGACGGACGTCGTACTCACTCAAAGTTCCCTCCACAAAGCACCTTAAGTAGAGATTTTTTATTTTATTTATTTATTTATTTATTTATTCAGTATTAGTCCGAAAACAGCACATTTTGGCCTTTACATCGAACTAATAACAATGATAACAATGGTCACATTCACAAACACCCAAGCCCTAGGTGGAGGAAAACTCACCCAGGCGGGGATCGAACCCGCGACCCTTGGAATGGCAGACGAGGACGTTACCCCGCCGCCACCGGGGTCGGCGAACACTATAAATATCTGCCACCACGGGGATTCAAACCCAGGTCCTCTGGGTGGAAAGCCAGTACGATAGCAACCGCACCATTCGACCCCTACGAGTAAAAGCCACTAGTCGACCGTAGGTTTCAATACGGGTTAAATGTACTGCATTAATCTGAGGCAGGTTACTTATCTGAGGATGTTAATATGGCAAATCAAATCACGTACGCAAAATCTGGGAGATATATTATAGAACGGATGGATTTAGAATGTCGTTGTATATTTCCTCATGCCATTAGAGATCAGAATAGAAATGACAGTAATCGCGAAGAAGATAATTAGAAATGGCAGTTTATCTCTTTGGTCCATATCCTGCATGTTCTTTCCAGGATGTTGTTATTTGTTGTAGAATCATTTTTTTAACAGTCCTATCGTATGATTCCTCGTATGCATTCTTTTATTTAATATTTTCGCATGCGAATACTTTATTTTGTGTGATTATTTTTTTCGAGTGCATGAGCGAACTAATATGTGTGCAGAGGTAATATGATTGTGATTGTTCACCCATGACTGCTGACCTAACACCCCCCTCCCAACGCCGATGCAGAGACATGCGGGGTGTTGCATAGATGTAATGTAATCATCTTGTCAGTAAAGACGGCTTGCTAGGCCGTAGACATCGTCGCTATTACTCCAACCGCGACAAATCCGTTTGCCATTTCACGTTCCCGCATCCGGCTTCGTCGGTGCGTAGTCGTGAAACGGAATCGCCTATGGTGCGATGGCTCGTCGAATTGAAGGGATTCGATGCGGTCAATGCCCATTCGAACGATTTCGTATTTTCACGGAAGGTTAGCGCCCGCCCGTCTCGTAGCGCTGAGATTCCCAATTCCAAAAATCCCGAAGGGACATTTCGAGGTGGGAGACTCCTGGAACCGGGAGCCAATATGTACCTGTAAGTAGCTCATGTATTCTTCGTGCGGCTCCCGTCCTTGGTTTTCCATTAAAATCATTTGAGCTTTCTGTTCCCTTAGAGTAGTTTTAAAGATTAGGACGAATTAATTTTTAAGTTTTGCGTAATTCAGAAAATATCAGGTCTGTCCCAAAAGTAGTGTGACTTATTTTTTACCGGATAAAACGGACGGATGGGCAGCGGTTTCTCTGTATGTGCTCGAGGGAGGGAAGTCTCAGAAAAGGCTTGAGAACGGTGTCAGTTGGCTCCCAGCCTTTGTGGAACGTGGATAGTTCGTTTGCGAAACCACTATCATGTGACCTCGTTACGCGCTGTCATGAACGGGTTATTGTAACAGTGCTAGACCATCAAAATTTGCATGAAAATGGGCCAAACCGGGAAAGAGACTCATCACATGCACAAGGCAGTTTATGGTGATAATGCTCTGGGTAGATCTGTTGTTTTTGAGCGGTACTACTTGTTTCGGGAGGGTAGAGAAGATGATAAAGACGCCGAACGTTTAGAGCGCCCTGCAATCTCAAAAAGTGACAAACGTCTTGCAAGAGTGAAGACTTTGGACAGGGATCAGATATTAAGTGTTCGCATGGTTTCTGGTGAAATCGGCGTCCCTAAAAGTGATGAACATCGACTTTCGGCCGATAACATGGGCATGAGAAAGGTGTGACCGCTCTTGGACGAACAAAAGGAAACTCGCACGCGGGCCTGGAAAGAGCTCCTCGACCACGTGAGTGAGAATCCAATTTTTTTAGACAGTGCCCCGCTAGACGTATTAATCTCCTCCCGTAACAAATCCGCGCTGAATGTACTTCACTACATGCTCGGTGGAAGCGTTACAAGAGACCGTGACTCGGGAGTTCAGCAGTATTCCGGAGCGCCGCCTTCCAGAAGGCGTACGAGGAGGCGTGGAAAAACCGCTGGTAGCGGTGTGAGGACGCAAAAGGGTGCTACTTCGAAGACTTTTGAGTGAATGTATCAATTCTGGCAAAATGCATCTTTTTAATCGCCTCAGTCCTACTAATTTTGGGACAGACCTTGTATATCTTTCTGCGCACGGTTCCGAGTACTCAAACCACATAAAAAATTAATTCTTAACTGATGCTAAAGACCCATCCCTTTTTTGTGTATGTTAGGGCCGATGCTAGAGTGACTTGAAAATATTTAATTTGTTGATATGTGCTTGTACTCACCCCTCCGGTCTCTTTGTAGATGTGAGGGTGGTGGCATATTCATCGTCAGTTGTGGCTTGCAACCAAGACTTGCCATAATCTGTGAGATGGAATGAAATTCAGTCTTTCTTTTTTCTCACTCCAGGGTTTTACTCCCAAATTAATCTTCGGTTTGATACTCTACCCCAAAACTGACGCTGTTGATAATTTAGAATGCACTTTTGCAATTCATTTGCATTTTTTTGCAATACATGCCGGCGCAAGAGTATGTTAAGAAACCAGATCGGTGATTCTTACCATTCGGGTGCATAATAAAACATTTTATATTTGTATTGGTGAATTGGCTGTTCATATCGTTTTATGATGCTATCATCACGAGGGTTGCTCGGCATAAATGATGCCTTGTATCATGCTAACCGGCTTTAAATTCCCTACATGTACTCATTTTTGTTACACTCGAGGTACATATAATGGGAGGCAACATGTATTTCCTCTGCGTCAATGCCAAAATCATATAATTTGTATTTATCAAGTAGATTAAGTTTCGCGCGTGCAAATTCCGATCATTTACCGTGTCCTATCCTATCGTTCATTACTGTTTTTCATAAAAATAGGAATCCTGTCTCCGTACTCAGTTGAATTCGCAAGAGATCGCAAGAGGTTAGATCCTTCAGCGCGAGTGAACCTCATTGATGAACCGGAATAAGAAGAGGGGACCGATTGCGCTTCCCTGTGGGACACGTGTGGCTAGCGGCGCATAGGAACGAAAGGGGAAGATGGGTGACGGGTAAGGGGGTGTTGGCGGGTGGGTGGACGGGTTATCGGGTGGCAAAACTGACTGGATGACCCCATAATCACGCCTCAACGGAGCGTGGCTCCTAGGCAACGCGCCCTCAGCATCTGGGAGTCGTCTTCCGTTCTCACGCTTGGACCGAGAATACGGCTCTTTTTTGCACCTCGCTCGTCTTGCATCGCACTACATTCCGATGTAGAGGTGAGGAAGGCGGGGCAAGGAGTGGGGGATGGGTGTCGATTTGTTTTCATGCATGGTGGCCCCCCTCTCATCCTCTCCCCCCCCTCTCTCTCTCTTTGTCCCTCTCCCCCGCCCCTCTTGGCCCCTTCGGTGTTTGTTTTTGTTGGGTCTAATCTTCGAGATTTGGGCAAGAAATTCGCGAGTGCTCGATCGATTTTTCGACCAAAACAATAGCGTGTAAAAATGGAAATATAGGGTAAATCTAAGAAAAAAGGCACATTAAAACGGGATGAAATCTTGTATTGGTAAAATCGAGCCGAAGAAATATTACAATGAATGAAATATTGCTGACGGTCGCCCTTGCTTAAAAAAATCAGGACTTGGTACAAAAACACTCGAGTGTAGAGATGTTAAATATTTTTTTTAACTCAGGTGAGAGACTGTTTGAACGCGACGATTCCCCAACCCCCTAACAGTCCCGATTTGGCACCAGCAGGCTATTTCTTATTCCTAAAAGTGAAACTTCCTCCCTCGAAGGACACCACCTTTAGGACCCTAAGTCAGACCGTCAAGGAAGATTGCACGCTGGTACCCTTAAGGATCTTCCGTAATCCGCCTGCCAGGGTACCTTCGAGTCGTAAAAAAGCCGCTGGCAAAAGTGTGGCGACGCTCAAAGGATGTGCTTTGAAGAATTATAAGGCATTGCAGCAATATCCGAAATAAATTTATTTTTTCCAAACTCTTCCCGAAACTTTTTATACCAATCATGTGCATTCGCACGGGGACTTCTCTCACTGTGGTGAAAGTGGACACTTTCTTTTTAATTTAACTCAGGTAGATCAGATCACAAGGATAAAATAAGGGATATAGATTCCAGTACGGATAGATATAAATACTCATTCTTTCCCCGAGCAATCAGAAATCATAATAGTAAGAAACCAGAATCGCTATAGAAATATTAAAAACATTGAATTTACGAGTCGGAACAAAATTAAACATTGCAAAGATATCAGGTATATTTGTAGGTGCATATGTATGTTAGTTGGTAGCTTGGGTTTTTTAATGTGTGTGTGTGGGTGTAAGGGTTTTTTGTATGAATGCCTACCATGTTTTGTTTCTGGTCTGTGTAAATTTGCGGCTTTTTCATGCGGTTTTTTCTTAATTACGGTTGGTGCCCTAGCACCCCCCGCCACACGCCCTCGCAGCGGCTTGCGGGGTATTAAGTAGATGTAGATAAGCCATCTTAAGATTCTCTTTCGTCAGCGGTTCATTCTTGTCTCCTTAAGTTTGGCCACGGGCTGAGTTCGCGGCTCCCATAAATCTATGGTGGAATTCCCTCCTATTTTATTTCAAGCCAAGAGCATACGAGCCAAATTACAATACGCCATCGCCCTCTATTTTCGCTGCTTTTATTACGATTTCCACGTGATTTCTGGTCGGAACTTATCGCCACAGGGAAAAGTTTCAATCAGGAGAGGGCTTAAAAATTTGACTGAATAAAGAAGGGAAGTATTGAAATGTCCGGACTGTTAAAACAGAGAAGTGTATAATTGCGCACTTCGCGTCCATTACTGTCGCTCGCGTCGTTTGCTCACTAAACATGTGTCATTACCCTTTCAAAGCGCCGTCGAGTCTGTCGAGTGGTTCAATTCCTTATCGTCGCGATGTTGTCAAGATGATGCCTTTGAGTAGAGGGATCTTACACGTAGCATTGAAAACAGGAATATGAAATGTTATCAGCACTTAAACGTACGTTCAACTTAAGTCGCCTTACACTCATTTTCTCGTTTCACACCCGAGTTCTCTGCTGTACGAGATCTCGTAGATCATCTTGGTGCGCCTCTCTCTTTCGTGCTACACTCGGCTGGAAGTTACGAATCGGTCTTCATCTACACCTACATCTACATAATACATCTATATCTACTGAATACCCCGCAACCCGCGGCAAGGGCGTGTGGTGGGGGTTGTTAGGGTACCACCCGTAATTAAAAAAGAAAAAAAAAACCGCATGCAAAAGCCACAAATTTATACAGTCCACAAACAAAACATGGCATTCATTCATGCAAGAACACTTACACCCCACACACGCGCAAACACACAAACTACCAACTAACATACACATGCACCTACAAATATGGAATGTTTAATATTGTTCTGACTTGTAAATTCAATTGTTTTAATATTTCTAAAGCGACTTCGGTTTCTTACTATTATGATTTCGGATTTTTCGGGGAAATAATGAGTGTTTGTATCTATCCGTACTGGAATCAATCTACCTTATTTTATCTTTGTGGTCTGTTTTACCTAAGTAGTTTGGAGCCCTACTAATTCCTTTAGTGTCATCGTTAAACTCGTTTCAATGCCCCTCAAGCCACCGCAAGGGTATGTGGCGGGGGGTGTTAGGTCACCACTCGTAAAAGAGGACAAAACCACATGCAAAATCAACACAAACATGAAAACCTACACCCATAGTGGCGAATACATTCATGCGAAAATCCTTTTAACTCACACTCATGCAAACACATCTATCACAAACTAGCAAACAAATGCACCGAAGAATGTAGTAAAAATTTATCCAATGACGTGCAAGCTAGAATTTGAAAAGTAAGGAGGCGAAATTCCGCTACCACATGGATATGGAAAACACATTAATCTCCTCCCCCGAGGAAATTGATAGGGAATGTGACCCAACGCTGCAGGTAGCGGGAGGGTCCTCAGAGAGAGAGAGAGAGAGGGACGAGGGATGGAAGGGGTAACTTAAAAACAGGCAAATCAGAGCAAGTAATACTGTAAAGAGCAGTACATTATTTACTGGCATTCTAATGCCGTCATGCGGGAACCTTTTTAATTCGCATGAATACAGATACATAAATTATCAACTGAAATACACATGCACCTGCCAATATACCTTATGTCTACGAAACGTTTAATCTTGTCCTGATTTGTAAATCAAATGCCTTTAATATTTTTATTATGATTTTGAGATCTTCCCATTATGAGTCCTGATTGTGCGGTGAAAGAACGAATATTTGCATCCATCTGTAGCGGAATCTATTGTCCCTTATCTTATCATTGCGTGTCTAACCTACCCGAATAGTGTAGTGCCATTATAATTATGTATGACTACCTATGGCTGTGTCATTAATTAATGTATGACTTTTACACAATGAATGACACGACATAACTGGTACTGAAGAAGGCACTGCACGTTTTTCTACTCCCATTTTTTTTGTAACCTCGTCAACAGTCTTCCTCTCTCACTAAACGTACTCTCTCCATTACCACGTCTCGAAATCCTCTCTTTTTAATGCCACCCTATGGCTTAATGGACCATTTTTTTGAGGTGCCAGACTTTGCTCGTCAATCGTTTCGTCGCGTCGTCACTTGGCGAACCTTTCATCGATGCCCTCTTCTTGCTGGATATGACGTTTCTCCACTTTCGGCTCTCCCCCTGGAATTTTGGAAAACCTCTGAATTATTATTTCACCAATAGCGAACGACCGTAGTTGAGAGCACGAGTAAACATAGCGCGAGGTTCGCGTCCAGGCCAACCGCGGCCTCCGTTTTATAATGCACGGCAAGAAGCACTAGGCCCGCTCGGGCGTGTTTGCACGTGAGAGAGGGAGAGAGAGAGGTGGGCATGGAAGAAGATTAATACGTTAACTTTCGTCTCGCAAGACAAACGGTGAAGGCCTTGACCACTGGCTCGACGGAGCCAGTGTATAGTACGCTCGCAAGTGCATTGCGAGGGATCGCCGCGTTATGGCGGGTGGGGTTGAGGGGGTGCTGGAATTGTGTAATCGCCCTTCTCTGGTGTGACCGCCTCTGTGGCGCCATCCGACTGACCCGGTTAAGAGTTTGAGTCTCGAATCGAGGTCGAATTTTGAACCTCCGAGCGGCGATTCCATCCACGCGGGGTCGGACCGGTGTGGTAGTCCACTCATGAGAAAGGCTTCTCTGCGAACCGTGATCCCATGTCAAATCGGGCTCGCGGTAGACCACGGCCGGGTTAAGTCCACGGAAAGCCTCGCCAACCTCGCAAGAGCTGACATCCGAGTGATTCGATTCCTGCGAGCAATCAGTTCGGATGGGACTAGTAAACGGCCTCCTTTTTTTATTGGATTCAAACGTTAAATAATGTTTTATAATATCAACATTTCAATAACCTGAGGGAGATGCCGCGGCAGTAACGTTTAACGGAGTCATCCGCTAAATGTGCATTGCAATGCAACAATTTCAGAGTGGAAAAATCATTTATTCACCTTGACCGGGATTCGAACCAGTATCCCTTGATGTCCGGCCGAGTGCTTTCGTAAGTTAAGCTACCTCTTAAACTCCTAGATTTTGTCCGATATCATCATTTGTTTAATAATCAATAATGATCGTATTATTATTATATAAATCTCGTTACGATAAGAAAATTGCCCTGGTGGCAACGGTCAAGTCTGTTCAACGGTGAAATCTGGTTAACGGTCACTCTTACAATACACATGTTTCTCGAAAGTTGTAGAATACGTTCATAGATACACAATACGGATACAAATTGCTTCAATCCGGCCCAGCTCTCGTCTTCGTACACACTCTATTTACCTAGGGTAGTTCTCGTGTACGTCCATGAATATTCTTGTCCTCATATTCTCGGATAGGGTCCGTGCAAATCTGTTTCCCAAAGAATATTCTTGAAGGGGTCGTGCTTTCGCGGACCCGCGTTGTCGCACGTCCCCCCCGATATGCGTTCGTTGGGGAGACGCCGTGCGCCGTCGTGTCTGGGGGTGGGGCGAGTCGGGGGCGCAAGTAGAGCGCGAAGGGCAAGAGAGAAGAGGGGGCGCATCGAACGACCGCGGCCCCCGAGTTTGATCGCCATGGCGACGATGATTGATGCGCATAATCAAAGGGACGGAGTCACCTCCGCCTTTGACTGAAAATCTGAAAGGTCAATGATTTCGGTAGGTCAGAAAAACTAGAAGGGACTCGACCGATGTAATGATAAACGAGCTGCTCCAAAAGAAAAGAAGATAACTTGAGCAAACATACATGGTTTGTATAAAAATTATCGGGAAAAGTTTCTGAAAAATAGATTTGTTTCAGATGCTATTGCTTCAATGCCTCAAATTTCTTCATTCAGTACATACCTTGAGTGTCGAGACACTTTTACCGGCGGCTTTTCCACGACTCAAAGACACCCTGGTAGGCGAAGGGTCTTTAAGGGTACAAGTGTGAAAGCTTCTTTGACGGCGCTTAGGGGGTCCCGTGGTGGTGTCCTTAGAGGGAAGGAGGATTTCCCTTTTGGGCATAGGAAATATTCTGCTGGTGCCTGTCGGGACTGCTGTGAGGTTGGGGAATCGTCGCCATATCGTTGCAGATTGTCTTTTTAAAGCACACACTCGACTCTCCTTTCGGTCGTTCTGTCAAGACCTTCGGGAAGAGTTAAGCGCAGATCTTTTGGATTTTCAGTGATAATGGTGTGTGCACTGTCATCTTATCAATGCCAATATACGATCTGCGACCATGGGCATACTTAACCGATGGTTTGAATTCAGCACTTAACGCACACGTCACGAAAAAATTGTTATCGCTATTGTTTATACAAACCTGGCATATGAAAAGTAACTTCAATATGGAGGGTGTTTGTTTTTACTGAAGATGGTCATTAAGGTAAGAGGATATGAGTAGAATGGGAGGATTTTGAGTCGCGGGTGTGGCGAAGAATGGAACTGAATTGAATGGAAAAGGAATGCAGGAGTGCGGGGCGTATTTGATAAGAGAAAGGCAGTCAGGAGCGATTCAGAGGATGCAAGGGCGACGGAGGGGAAGGAACGTTAAGGCAGGTGAGGTGCGGGCAGGAAGGGAATGGAAGTGTTGGACGGAATTAAGGGAGGGGGATGATAGTACCAGGAAGTATCGTAAATATTTAATTATTATTGAAAAAAAAATCGAAATATGAACTTAATTTTTATTTGTTAATCCTAAAACTTCCTTAAATAGTCATAATTCAGATTTATTCATTCCTTCGAGCGTTTCTTGACATTTTGAAGGCGTCATTGTAGAATTGAGCTGATTACGTCAAAAACCACTTCCGCCTCATGAATGACGTCATTTGTGTTGTCTAATCACCGACCGCGCAACGATTTTTTTTTTGAGTTTTGCGGGAATGTAAAAGTAAAAAGCTTGTGGTGAGATCGGGAGAAAAGGGCGCATGTGGTAAATTTCAAAAGCCATGGATCCCAGATACTCGTCGCATATTCCAACCGTGGCCTAACTGAAACGGATTATTATATTCTCTCTCCGACAATTTCCAGCAATCCCTCTATTGAGGCCTACCTTCTTTAAGGCTGAACCGCTTATTCTTCTGATGTGCGTGTGTATTTTTGCAACGTTTGATACCATTTAAACACCCAAGGACTTAATAAGATAATTTCATGACAGTTCTTTGAAGCTGCCTAGTGGATGTGCAAGTGAAAACTTTAATCGACTTGAGTGATAAATTATTCATTACCGACAAAGCGTGTTACCGTCTTTGGTCATGAATAGGAAAGCCTTGCGGTGAATATGATGTCCTGATAACTTCAGTTATTTATGTAATAGAAGTATCGGTGTGTATCGACCGAACCGTCGACTCACCCTGAAGCCTAAATCTCCCAGACAATCACCGAATAGCTCGTGACTTCTTCAATAAGGGTTTCGCCGAATGCTCGAGTGGCAAGGACCCCAACCCTACATATTTCCACCCTAAAATATCCCTCCAAAGATAATTTAAAATGGCTCTGTGCGATTAAAACCGCCATTGGGTATCTAAATAAATCCTTGCAAAGGGTATATATTTCGTGGTTTTATTTCCCACGTGAATGCCTCCTCCTCTTGTGTGTTTGATTTCTCTTGAGCCAAACTTAAAACTCGCCGTATTGTTTAATTCCCGGCAAAGCATTCGTTACGCAAGCGTATGCATGGTAATTGAAACAAATTTCGAATATATGAAATTTAAAAAATATATAATGAATCATCGATAATCGGACAACATTCGAATATCGAATTCGATAATTATAAAATCATTATGGATTAACAATTTTCGATAGGAATGTATATCGATAGCCGTCGTGAGGAGGTTTCGGCCTCTTCATTTCATCGTCCCTTCCCCCTTCACCCCGGGCCACAAAATTCCTCTCCCCCCATTCGTCCCCTCGCCCCGGGCAGACCACTTCATCATGTCCCGGGGAGGTATTCCATTGGGCGGTGGCTCTTATCTTTTGTGCCATATTCGACCCGGACCCTCGATATATATTATGAGGCGAAATATAAGGGGCCTTTCCTTTCTCTCCGCCATCACTTTCACACAATCCAGTATTAAATCCCCGCATCCACCCCTCTTACTCTCTCTCTCTTTCTTACCCCCTCCCACCCCCAGTCCCTCGCCCTCATGCTCCACGCCCCCTTGCGCCCTTTGCCCTAGTCCAGAGAGGCGAATTGAGCCTCTGAATATTGAGTCACTGTATTAGCATGGTTTGTCTAAAACGCACCGGGAAAAGTCAATGATTTATATCAGATATTTCTACAACGCCTCACATTCTTCTAAGCACTTCGCTCGAGCGTCGACACACTTCTGCACGCGGTTTTTCCATCACTCGAAGGCTCCTCCGTGTTAGGCGGAAGGTCCTTATGGGTACAAGTGTGCAAGCTTTTTTGAAAGTACTTTGGAGCCTATGGTGATGTCCTATGAGGGAGGATTTCACTTTTGGGAATAGGAAATCGTCTGTTTTAATCCAAACTTTGTCCAAAATATCGGGGTATTCTTCAACACGTTGCAGAAGGTCTTCGAAAGCAGACACTCGACTCTGCTCTTGGTCGTCTTGTTTCTCCCCGAGTACTACGGGATGATTTATATCCTCCATTTTATGTTCACGGTCTTAGATACGAGTCTCGTACTTTCTCGTTTACTCGTGGCGGGTGGCGGCAGGACAGGGCATTTGGTGTTTAAGGCAGTCTTCTTCTTATATTTATTTAATTTCACGTTACTTCTAGATATTGAATGTGTGCCTGTGAAACAGTTTTGATCATTTAATCATTTGATGCAGATGGACAATATTGAATACAGATGAACCCGATGATTGTTGGTGTATCATGAGAGATACAACGGTGATATTGCGGTAGATGGTCTCGTAGATGGTGATATTTCAATATACAGGGTCACCTGTACAGTGAGGGTCCATGTTTCTTTTGTCCATTTCATTTTCGCCTGTCTACTTCACACCCACATCTCAAAACCTACGTTGATCCTCTAGTTTCATCGAGATTCTAATTATTGGTCTATAATTAGTGTCATCACTTACCAAACTGACCTTCGGGTTGATTACTGTGCTTATGGTTTTTATATTTTTAATATATATGTATAGAATAACTTAGATAGGCAATGTCATGGTGTAAGAAGACCCTTCGCTTTTCCACGCAAAAAGTGTTATGACGTTCCAGGTTTTGTTGCATCGTAATATCTTCAGGTCTACAAACCCGAAAACGTTTCGCTGTAACGAATCATAGTTTGAAAATGAAACTTTTTTGTGATGAATAGCAAAGTGCCCTCTTTCATCGCAAACGATTTCCACCTTGTCACATCAGAAGCTGTGTCATTATTCCTTGTCCATCGTATCAAAATAAAATGTGCGAAATTCTGTTTCCCCGCTAAAATGTTCCCTTTATGTTTGCGAATTCAGACTCTGGACACCAGCCAAACAAACCCGCTGCCCAACTGAGTATTTCTCCCGCCCCCTGGTTCCTCGGGACCCTCACCAATTTTGTTTTCTCAACCTCTGCCAAGTCTTCTTCAAATTCTCCGGTGAGCTTCCTCTGTCCCTTCGAATGCCCCTTCTTTTGCATATTGATAAGATACATCGCATGGCGTGCCCGCCCCCACCTGTGCCTCCTCATCTGGATTCAGGGCCCGCGCTTTTTGCGTGTCTAACTGCCGAAACACCGTCATTCGTGTACAGGCCCTGGCGAAGGCAATCGGCATGCCACGCGTGCCGGAGTTTAGGTTAACACCTTTCTCCCCCTCTCTCTCTGCGGTGCTCTTGAGGGAATGTATTTCCGGATGAGAGATTCATCATTTCCTCCCGCTCTTGCCAGCTTACGAGGACCTATCGTGAACTTTAAATTATTACTAAAAAAATAATCGAGGTGAAATACTTAATTTTTATTTGTTATTCTTAAGACTTCTCAACATAGTCACCACCCATAGTTATACAGTATTCCATAGCTTATCTCGACCTTTAGAATGTCGTCATTGTAGAACTCAACAGAATGCGTCGAACACTATTTTTTCGCCTTTTGAATGACGTTATTTGTGTTGTCAAATCAACGACCACGCAATGATTTTTTCGAATTTGGGGATAAGAAAAATAAAAGCTTGTGGTAAGATCGGGAAAGTAGGGCGGATGTAGATAAATTTCAACGCCACGTCTCTTTGATTGCCTGTCACGCCGTGTTTGCTTCTGAAAAGGAGTCAGTAGTCGTAAACCCCAGCGTACTGACACCTTTCACATGCGCAGTTCTTCGAAAATAATTTTCCACACAATGCCTTAGTAACAAAGATCAGTCTCATTAATGATCTTTTGGATGCAGGATCTCAGGTTTGGAGGAAGGATCTTTTGGATGGTTCCTCTTCCGCCTACCTTTCACAGTTCAAGAAAGATAGGACATGCAGTCCTACCTTTCTTTAACTGTGGCAGCATCGTCCGTGAGTGATGACCTTCTATTTATTGGACCGTCGGGCTTAGTACTGGGTGTACTCTACCATCACCGACCAAACGGACCTTCGGATTAATTACTGTGTGTATGGTTTATATATATATATATATATATATATATATATATATATATATATATATATATAAACCATAAACCTTAAACACAGTAATCAACCCGAAGGTCCGTTTGGTCGGTGATGGTAGAGTACACCCAGTACTAAGCCCGACGGCGTGCGTATTTGAATGAAGCCCATCGCTATACCGTTGGCGATATTACGACTGGAGACAATATTTAACATTTTCTTATTTCAATGTTTTTATAAATCATCGGTGACCCAGTAATTTTTTTCGCTGTTCGCTGTTGGAAAGCATTGCCGTTAATATAGGTTTATTTCGCCGTAAGCAACGGAGCCTGCTTGAAAAAGAGTTTCCCCCAAGTAATTATAATTCAGGGGGTAGCGCTCCTCCGTGGGTGGGGGGCGGGGAAGGTACGAGGAAGGACAATGGACGCGTAAAAAATGAAGGAAGGCGGAAGTCTCTGCAGGGGACGATCCTTAAAAGGCCATTGGCAGCCGCCCGTCTCCCCTCACGTGTTAAAACCCTTGGTTGGGTGGCGGGGGGGGGGGGCGCACGAGTTTCCATGGGGACGGAGGGCTTGTCGTGTGCAGGGGAATGACACTCGGGTGAGCGAGGGGACGGTCGGTGGTGAAGGGGAAGCACATCGCCACAGCCGCCCTTCTGCAGGAGACCTTTTTCCGCGCACACAGGCACTATCGTATTATGCGTTAGGAAACCCTAGATCACATGGTTAGAATGGGGAAAGGCGAAACCCGCAACGCCATTGAAGTTTCCGTATTTGAATTATTTCCTTCCAGCGAAGCCTTATTTCCGAACTATGCTATAAAAAAAGGGGCTCAGTATGCATGCAAGATCTGTAAAAAAAAGTATGAGACTGGTCTTTATACGTCCAAACTGCTGGACGGATGACAAATCGTGAGATGTCACCTAATAGCGGCGTCTGTGAGAAATAAAACACCGCCTTGCTCTTGCCCCTATCTCGACTTGTCTCCGCTCAACATCGATTCTTGTTTGAGCTTTTACACGCTTGCTGTACAAATCCTTGTGTCGGCGAGAATGACGTTGTTGCCTGCGTGCGTGGAATTTTGTTTTAACCGCGAGGAAAAGTCTCTCTTATCCTTCCCACCTGGTGTTTGCATCCCCCGCCACACACCTTTTTGGAGGATAGCGGTGTATTTATGTAGATGAAGGCCTCTTATTTATTTATTTATTTATTTATTGGTAGTTCTCAGTGGACTAGAAGGCGTCGACAGGTAATTATTTTGTATCCAGTTGGGGTTCCAAAATTTGCCTTGACAGTATTTAAAAGTTTTACCCTGGACCATTTACTTCTGTAGCTCCTCATCGTCTCTAATGCTCCTCGTGACGGCTATAATGTTTATTTAGCTAAAGTAATCAGCATACTCACTTGGGCTTGGATGAAATTAAGCTGCGTTTCTCCCTAGTAACTAGAAAGATACATTTATTTGACGACGATGCAGTGACTTACCGTGATATCCGTAATCCTTAGGACACAACAGCTTTATCAAATGACTTCAATTCTATTCGACGCTGGTGAGACACTTGGATATTAGATATTAACCTATAAAGTGCATTTTGATGCATTTTTGGAAAAAGAGCATGTTCCTCCCGAACGCCTACTGCATCGGGAACTCCGAAATGAAATGAGCAGATTCAATTAAATACTTAGGCGTTACCGGGTGAAACTCATACGGGAATATGTGGACAAGCTAAGAAAAAAGTAGGATTTATTAGAAGAGTACTTGGTAAGTGAGATGAAAAAGTCAGAGAGAAATGTTGCCATTCGCTGGTTAGGCCTCATTTGGAATATGCTGCTAGTATCTTATGGGATCCTCAAAAAGTTGGATTGATTACCGAATTGGATCGCGTGCAGCGTTGAGTAGCTAGATCTGTGAAACGTTGTAGATAAACTGAGTAGCGTATCCAAAGTATTGGAGGAGCTAGGCTAGGTTTGACTAATGGAGGGAAGGTTAAATTACAGATTGAAGCTCTTACTTAAATTGGAAGGAGGTCTCCGTAACAGTGATGTTGAAAATGTATTATTACTCCAATCGTACTACGGTAGGGGAGATCATGCTAGTAAAATTAGAGAGATTAAGTATAGAACAGATGGATTTAAGATGTCATGTACCCCACCAACGATGAGGGATCAGCATAAAATAGCGTATATCCGACCGCGCCACGACGAAAAAATATTCGGGTCAAAATAAGTCTGGTGTGTATTCACCTCCTGCCACACACCCTAGCGGTGGCTTGCAAGGTATTATAATATCTTTAAAAATTAGAATCGCCTTTTGTTGCATTTCCTCGACGATCTCGAAAGTCTCAAAAACCATATTTTCTCGTTAATTCATAAGGAATACTGGCATATTTCGAGTAGTGAAAGTGGGACTAGGATAATACATGGCCTGTATTTTTGCCTCTAGCTTTCGGGTGAAAATACACGAAAACTGACCCTTCAATCTGTTCCGTAATGGTTATTGTGTTGCCCGGTTGGCACATTTCAATACTTTACCTTTCCCAATGTTCATTTGTCCACGGAAAAATATTCTCTTCTTTCCGAATTTACTGATGACTTAAGTCCAACAGTTTGCGTGACAAAGCATGGTGCTCAGTAGGTAAATCGTTCGGCTGCTGATCTTAGCGAACCCGGTTGTTATGCCTGTTTGGTGCCTAGGAACAACTCCAGCCAGTATGCAGGCGGTGCGAGGGTACAAGTGTCTCGTTATAAGAACCTCGTCATATTCCCAATAGTGCTACAAGGAAAGAATCCGACTCCCACCCCTCCTATGCCTCATCGACATAAATACCCCGCCAACCACCAAAAAGGTGTGTGGCATGGAATGCAAGCGCAAGGTGTGAAGGGTAAGTGACAATGGAGGACATGGGAAAGGAAGGGAAAAGGGGGAAAATTTTCAGCAAAAAGTTATCAAATAACTTGCAAATTTTTATACATGCTGGAGGAAGACTTAATTCAAAGCAAGAGACAATTCACCCAATAAATTAGTCATTTGCTATGCAAAAAATGGAATAAAAATTAACCGCAACCATTTATTCGACAGGCCTCCACCATAACGAGACAAGTCATGAATAATTGTGACATCGTCACATGGTTGCACATGGTCATGCAATTTATAACCTTCGCCCCCAAAGACACAGGTAGGGAATGTGACCTACCACTGTAGGCAGGCAGAGGAGGCGTGCCCCTACAGAGAGAGAGACGAGGGTTGGAAGGAGAAACATGAAAACAAAGAAAGCAGGGCAAGCAATACTGTAACGAACACCACATTCATTAAAGGGCAGTCCCATGCGGCATTACCCTGTCACCGTGTGAAATTCTCACATTGCATAGGACTTGAGTTCGAGGTGAACTATATAAACCTTACCCATCAAACACTAATCATGTCGTGTTAACACCACAAACATGTAAGTGTACAAGCTTGCTGTTTGTCAAAGATTACATTCTTCGAAGGAGAGTCGATGCACTTAGTATTTGATATGACAAGAATTGATCAGTAATGAGTCCCATGCTTTGTGTGTTAATGGCTTGAGGTGAGATGATAACGTTGAGGTTTGATTACAGTCAGAATCCGAGGGCGTCCGAAAATTCGGAATGAATGAAATAAGGAGGGCATGTGAAAAGAATGTGATGGAATGGATTTGAAATCGGAATGTTTATCGAGGCAGCTTCTTGACCGAGAGCGAGAATTGAGAACATTTGTGAAGAAGAAAGATACGAGGGCTGCCAAGAAAGTAACATACGTTTCGGTCTAGAGTGGCAGTGGGTAATGGCTAGAGCCACCATCTTGGTGTCTAAACGTCCCTTCACTTAGTGTGCATTAGTTTGCTGACTGTGGCTCTTCTAATTTGCTCATATTATGAACTGTTGAAATGAGCGCTGCAATAGAAAAATACCGCGAGTTGTGAAGTGCGATCTGTGATTAGGTTTTTACTGAAAAAACCACTAGCCAATTGAAATGCATGGGTAACTTTGTGAAATGCAGACGCAGACGGAATTATGAGTGAAGGCAGAATGAGGCAGTGGTGCATTACAGTTTTTAAAATGGCCCCAGCACCAATGTTCACGACGAGGTCCACCTCAGTGGTCGGCATAGCCATATGGCAAATGAACTGACGGTGAAAATCAACGAAAAATATCGTGAAAAATCGCCGATTTCCGATTACGGCTCCCTCGCTTCATTTTCTCCAAATGCCTCGGAGTCTACTGCGTGAAATTGTAGGGGGAAATCTTGCCTATCACAAGTTTTGTGCCAGATGGGTGTCGAAAATCTCGACGGGATGCCACAAAAAACAGCGTCTTGCTGCATCGCTGACTTTCCTCGAAACCCATTACAAATGCGGTAAAGCCCCTTAGATCGTGTCAAACTCGTGTAAAGATCGTGTCATAACTGAGGATGACACATGGGTAAAGGATGTTAATTGTGAGACAAAAAGGCAGTCTATGGAATGGGGAGACTCAAGTTCTCTCAGGAATGTACGGGGACAGATACGAGGGTAGGTGCCATGTCAACAACACTCCATGTAACGAACCCGTCTCCATACTTCTGCTTCTCAAAATACAATGGATGAATGAAACGACCTCAAACGTCCGCATGCGTGTTGAGGCCTAATGTTACTTCCACATGCCACCAGGAGTGCTTTTGAAGGTGATTTTCTTTGTGGTCTTTTTCTAGTTTTCAGCCTACCCTCGTTTATTCCGAGACGGAATTAAAAAGCTTTTGTATCGTTATCATAAATGTCTCAATTCAAACGACGACTATGTAGAAAAATAGTTTAAGATTGTGCCTTTGAAATGAATATAATAAAACTTTTGTTTTGTCACTTCGTTCATATTTTATTTCAAAACGTAAATTACCTTCTGGATATCCGTCGTAATAGGAAAGTGGAGCGAACCTCTTTCCTGGAATTGGGGGTGGGAAAGTAGAGATGTTTTGCACCTTACCGTGTGCTGATAGCCCTCCTGTTGACAAAATTTCGATGAGAGAGGGGAGGATTGTCGACGACATTGGGGTGGGGGGGGGCTTAAGATCTCAGCGGCGGGCTCAGTTTGCAGGGAAGAGTGAATAATCGGGCGCTGGGCGGAGTCCAACCTGGAGTTTGGGGAAATTAAAGCATTTCAAAATAGTGCAAAGATCCAAGGGATTAATGCCCGCGACGCGGTAATCCGAGGGTGATATTGGCCGGGGGGGATTAAAGGGGACGCCATTTGGGCAATCTGCATGAAATTGCACCATGGCATACACCCAGTATGGTGCCATTCCCCCCCCCCCCCCCTCCACCTTCCGAACCGGAAGGTGGAGGGACTGATTCCACGTTCATCCTCCAGCGATGCGAAAGTGAGGGTGTAAAATGGTATAATCCTTTGAATTGCAAATGTCGCCAATCCCCACCCTTTCTTGTCCATCCGCCACTGTGCACCCCGTCATACAAAAATACCAGGGGTGGACTTCTCCCTCCAGTCACACCCCCTAGTTATTTGTTACCCTCCGAGGAAGAATAACGTTTTCAATCGAGGTGATATTTTCTCATAGGTTACCAGCTGAGTTTGCGTTTACATGTTTTACATTACATGTTTGTCGTCAACGTGTTTAATCCTATGCTCGCAATCTCAATGAAAGTGGGAGTGAAAATCATTATCATTTTGACATGAAAATCATTATCATTTTTTTGAGTTTTCATATTTATTATTTGAGATACGTTCAAGGGAGGAAGAGGACAATGCAGCGTTCAAGGCTCCATGTGATCGTCAGACTGATGGCAGGGGATGCCCATCTTCAATGAATTAGCATGATATAAATTCCATATGGAATTAAATTTGAGTAATTGTGTTTCGATAATTTTTTTGGAGGAAGAGTATTTCACCCGAAAACACACTATACAGGGAACCAACATAACAAACGTAGAATTTTTTAAATACTTGGATGTAACTATAACTGAAGATATGTCCTGGGGAAAATGCATTCGTGAAATTTGCGGAATGGTAAATATAAAATTAAGATTCATAAAAAGGATACTTGGGACTTGTAATGAAAATATCGAGGAGATTTCTTACTTCACGTTAGTTAGGTCCCACCTTGAGTATGCTCAAATGTATGGGATCCTCTTGAGGTAGGCTTAATTTTGGAACTAGATCGAGCGCAACGTAGAGCAGCTAGGTCTGTGAAAAGTTGTTATGAACAAGGGAGTAGTGTCACGACACAATTGTAAGAATTAGAATGGGAGCCAGTAGTTGACCGAAGGTTTAACTACAGGTTAAATTTACTGCGTACATTTGAGGCAGGTCTGGAAGTTAAGGACATATCACAGGCGCCAACTTACTATGGTAGATCATATCACCAACGTAAAATCAGGGAGATTTATTGTAGATCGGATAGATTGAAAATGTTTTTTCCTCGTGCTATTAGAGATTAATATATATATATATATATATATATATATATATATATATATATATATATATATATATATATGACTGAAATCGCGTAGGAGATAATTAGAATTGGTAGTGTAGATATAATGTCGATATCCTACATGCTATTCTTTTATTTAATAGACCTATCTTTTCAAACGTTCTACAGCAAGATTTGAACATGCGTACCCTGTTATTGAATATCGTTGCATGTAAATACTTTTTTCCGCGTGATTAACATTTTTCGAGTGCATGATCAAACTAATATTCTTGTAGAGGTGACATGATTGGGATTGTGCATGCATTTTTGGTGAACCAACAACCCCCGCCACTCGCCCTTTCGCCGGTTTACAGGTATTGTGGTATGTTCTCTATTCTCTTACGTTCCTCTCCCAAAATCCCTCTCTTTATTTCCCACGAATAATAGGTACATAGACGAAATATCCACGGACATCTTTTTTCAGTTTTAATGGCGAAAATAATAAAACGATAAATGATGATGTAATGTTGAAAATATGTAGTATTAAAGGGCAAGAAAAATACAAGTGTAATTTTCTCTTTCACGGGGGGTGACTCAACACCTTCCGCCACACGCCCTTGCGTCGGCTTGCGGGATATTATGTAGATGTAGATGAAATACTAGTGTCTATGGCAAGCCTTCCAGAGCATTTTTCTGGATCGGCAGAAACTCCTTCGCGTTCGTTCATTTCTTGGATTCTCTTGTACTTAGCTTTGGCATGGTCATTCAGAGTTTAAGTATGTTGGGCATCCGGTGACCTCACCCGTTCTCCTCAGGTGCCCGAGTGATGCCCCGTCATGGCCGATGACCACCGCATCAACGACGAGGACGCGGGCCTGGGCGCCGAGCGGCCCCCCGACGGCGGTCCGCAGGAGGAAGAGGAGGAGGGCATGTTCCTGGGCTCCGTGGACGGAGACGACGATGACGTAGGCGGGGGCAGGGGCGGCGGCGAGGGCGCCAAAGGGGACGGGGGCACGCGGGAGGGCAGCGACAGCGGGGTCGAGGCCAACGAGCGCACGGGTTGCTGCAACGACGGCTACAACAGTGGACTGGAGAGCCTGGCCAGCGACCACATCCCCGCCTCTTGCGAGTCCAGCCTCATCAGCTACTCGGGCCTGGAGGGCTCCAACCAGGACGAGGAGGAGGACGACCTGGACGAGGAAGGGGCCCACGGCATCGGGGCCCTGGACGTGACCCTGACCGAGGGGTCCCCCTCGCCCCCTAGGGACGCGGCCCGCGAGGGAGGGGACCCCGCGCCGCCTCCCCAAACTTCGGCCGAGGAAGGCGGGAAGGTCCCGGCGGCCCAAGGACCCCCATCGACCGGGCGGGGGCACCGCGGCGGGCGGGGCGTTCGTGTTGATAGGGGGCAGGTGGGCGCGGAGCGGAGGCGGAGGCCCGAATCTCCTGGAAGAGAAAAGTCTCTGCCTCCTGGGACCTCGAGGTCCAGGCCCACCGCCCCGCGGCCTCCGAGGACCCCCGGAGGAGCACAGCAGCAGGTGGGCCCGGCTGACAAATCCCCTCCTTTCTGTATTCTCTGTCCATTCAATGTTTTTATCGGATGCTTGTTTCGGGGGCCTTATGCCTGGCTTGCCCTATCGACGCGGCCTAAGCAACAGGTTGATCCAAGGAGGGTTTTCAGTCGATTTACCCCCATTTGGGATTTTTGTTCACTGGACTCTTCTAAAAAATAATTCCGCAGGAGGTCACATCGCTTTTTACTATGGGCGAAATCTGGAGACTCAATAAAATTTTCAAGCGCGGAGGTTCATTGGTGAATATTGTTGCAATGGTCAATACCATTCCTTCGGAGTTTCAGAGTTAATTGCAATACAAAATGCAAGTATCGAATTCCATCCCTACCGAAAACAATAAAGTCAATCATAGAAGTTATGACTCGGTGGAAAAATCGGTTTCTTCATATAAATGGGCTTTGCCAGGCTTCCTCAGCGCTGCTTCCATCTTGAAAAACCTCTTTGTTCCACCATCTGTCTTTCCTCTCACTTTTTCCGATGTATATATGCGTTATGGTCTCAGTTCGTGTATTTATTGGACAGACCTCGTACTTCGTGAATCTCATCCGGGCCCTTCCTCTTTAGCTCCACCTCCTCTTCAAGTTTCTTTCAGATGCAATCTTTAAGAGTTATCCCCTCTTATTACGCACCCCCAAAAAGATCTCCCCTTTTTCTTTTCAGTGTTTTCCGCGAACCTTTGTTTACTTATCATGGTATTTGCAGGACTTATTCGAGGCATGTTCCTTCACATTGTAATCAGTGAGCTATAATGCTTCAAAAGATGCCCGGTGGGATTAAGTTGATCTTAGAACCACAGCATTCCGCCAGTGATTTGCCTTCACTGTTCTTTCTTACTTGATATTCTCCTCCAGACAGGAGTTGAATATGATTTAATATGATTTTATCGGCAGTACCGAGGGTAGACAAATTTAAGATGTACGGGTACGTGTACCAATAAATATGTTGAGGTCCCTTTTGGATGAGGATAAGTGTATGAAGTTACTCGTATTGGAGAAATACAAGGTCTGTTCAAAAAAAAGAGATGAGATTGTTCCAATAAATACTTGATTTTGTAAGTTCCCCTTCAACCATGCTTATCGCCTTCAAAATACATCCCTTGGCTGCAAGTACAATGCTCCCAACGTTTCTTCCAGCTTTCGAATGCCGCCTGGAACGCTTCTTTCGGGAAAACCCACTTAAAGACTGCGGCACAATTTTGTTTGATGTATTCAATAGTTTCAAATCGGTGTCCTTTCAAGGTTGATTTCAACTTAGGAAATAGGAAAAAGTCCGCTGAAGCAAGATCCGGAGAGTTGGGCGGCTGGGGGGTCACCGGTGAGCTGTTTTTTTTACAAAAACTTAGTAACAATCAATGATGCGTGCACCGGTGGGTTGTCGTGATGTAAGCACCAAGGCTTTTTTTTACATATTTGTGGTTTCTTCAGCCCAACATTTCTGTCAAAAGTTGAAAAATGATTCAAAACTCATATCCACTTCATTGGCATTCTTCCCGAGGGTTAACCTACGGTTTTCACGCGATAAAACATCAACATCACAGTTGACGTCGATGGTCGTCCATTTCTCGGTTCTTCATCATGTCCAGACTGGAAGCGGTTGTTGCCCCGACAACACTGTTCCCAGCCCATAGATTCTTTGCCGAATGTCTCTTGAATCATTGCATAAGTTTCATGATCACTTTTCTCGAGGTTAAAACAAAATTCAATGCACACGGGCTACCTCTCTAACATCTTCATTCTCACCGACACAAGGATTTCTACATCAAGCGTGTACATGCTCAGACAAGAATCGCTGTTGTGCGGAGACAAGTCGAGATACTGTCACGGACAAGGCGGCTTTTTTACTTCTTACAGACCCAGCTAGAAGGAGACACCTCGCTGATTGTGATCCGTCAAGCAAGTCGCGCGTAGAAAGACCAGTCTCAACTTTTTGTAAGGAGAAAATGAGAGATATACCAGCATACCGAGTATTTCCTGTAGTGACCTTCGTCTCGAGAGGCAGATCATTTGTTTTGGGATTAAATTCAGCAATAATGTATGCCGTTAACTCTATTGGTTCTCTAATAGTGGAGACCCATTTAAGGTCAATCGATTATTAAACCCTGACATCCGATTCGCGTTTATTCTTCGGGCTCCCAGCTTATCGGCGGCCGTGGAAGGCTGCTGCGGACTGCCCTAAAAACGCTATGCATCCTATAAACCCCCCTCTTCTCTCTTTCTCCTCGGCCGGTGTCCAGGGCGCGTCCATCGGCGAGGGTGACCACTCCACTTCGAGGACCAGCAGCAGCAGCAGTGGGTGCACGAGGTCCACTTCCAGGAGGCATTACGCCGGGGATGGGGCGGCGACTCAGTGTTCCTCGAGGACCGGTCCAGTGCAAGTGGCCAGGGGCGGTGGCACGCGGGCCAGCTCCCGGGGGCCGGGAGCAGGTAGGGCGTGCTCGGCCGAGAGAGGGACCACGCCGGGCCCCTCGTCGAGGACCCCCGGCGGGCCAGCCTCGGAAGGACGCAGACCGAGGGACACGTCGCTCTCCGTGCCGGGCCGCAAGGGCGGACGGCCACCGTCCGCCACGCCGTCCTCCGCCAGGGGTGAGTAATAGCCCTAGGTTTCTATGGACGTCACGATAGAAGGGAAGGGGGGGTCTTACGAGGAATAATGCCTTTTTTTGTAGCCAGGAGTCTACAGAAGGTAAAAAAATAAAACTCCGATTTTAACATCGATAGGATTTCCCTTGACCCTTTGGCCGGCACTATCTTTGCCTATGCACTTAACCAAAGCTACTGTGCAAAACGGAGCTCAGCAGAGTAAGTCAACGAACGAACTCAGGGGTTTTTGTTAAATATCGCCAAACCAACAAACAAACTGTACTCTTCTACACACTTCTCAACCATCCGACGACCCTCAGATTCATAGCTCATCATAGTAAAAGTTCACATTCTAATAATGTAGATCATTTTCCGGATCCTACCTTCGCATTCAACGGAAGATTACAATATATATATTTAAACATTTGAAAATGGTATGGAGACAATACCCTACCTAACATCTAAACGTCGGAATTCCTCACGAGGGTTTAGAATGTTCTCAGCACGATGCAGTAATAGATTTGACTGTCCCTGACACAGACCTATATTAAAGCTGAAAAGGTTATTGGTGAGCTAAATAGTTTGCCATGGTATGCTGCGAACTGCGGACATGCAGGGATGACTTGTGTCTCAGTTAATCCACAGTGAAGTATGCACTTTGTTTTTAGAATCAATGGTGTACAAAACACGGAAAATGGCACCTCTTCATTTATTTTCCTTTCTGTCCACTTCGTCTTCTCACTCCTAATTCACACTTACTTGTCAGTAGCCTCCAATCTACGTCTATCATCCTGCTTCATAGACCACGTTTCCGCGCCGTACAATAACTAAGTTCCATATCAAAGTTTTTACGAGTATTTCCTTAGCATCCTTAATCAACGTCCCTGTCATCAACTCCCTCCTCTTTCTGAAAGCCTCTTTGCCTGGCGCAATTCTTCTCCTTACGTCCCCAATACTTTGACCATTTTGGTCCAAAACACTTCCGAAATACTGAACTTTTCTACCTGCTCTATTTTTGCCCTCCAATTTTAATGTTTAGCTTAACCTTTTTCTTTCTAGAAAATCGCATAACCTTTGTTCAATTAATATTGATTCAATTCCATATCTATCACACTGAATTTCCAATTCACTCAGCAAAGCTTGTAACCCCTTGGCTGACAGACAAATTAGAGATTGGTCATCAGCGAACCTAACAGATTTTACGAATTCCCACCCCACATATATTCCTACCTCCAGTTCTTCCCACTCCTCTATAATCATTTCCTCTGCATACAGGTTGAACAGCAACGGTGATAATGGGCAACTCTGCCTTACACCTCTTCCTAACACTGCCCATCCGGACTCCCCGTTCCCCACCCGCACCTGAGCAGTCTGAGACATGTACAGGTTGCGGATTAGCCTCCTCTCCCTCCAATCTATTCCTATTTTCTGCAATATACTCATTAGTTTTTCCCAAATCACTCTATCAAATGCCTTTTCGAAATCTACGAAACAGGCAAATAGATCCTGATTGCGTTCTATATTCCTCATTTTTAGTGATCTCATTACTGCAACAGCATCACGCGTGCCTCTCCCCTTCCTGAACTGTTCATCCCCTAAGTAATCATTTGTCCTCCTCTCCATCCTCTTGTTGATGATCCTGAGAACAACTTAAGCCGCGTGAGAAATCAAACTTATTGTGCTGTAAGTCCTCACATGACTTAGCCTTTACCTTTTTGGAATAGGAACTAATACTGAAATAACCCAATTATTTACAACAAAATGGCTATCATTGCTAATATTTAATGGTAAAAAATAGTAAATAGATAATATGATGATGTGCGTTATATATTTTGGCATATACTGGCAGCTTTAATGAATTTTCATCTCATTTCCCGCGTGCTTTCAAAATGACCGTTGTCAATCATGCATCAAGGGAAGCAATGCCATACTTTTTCCACCGCGAATCGACGCTCAGAAAAATCTGGCTAATGCTACGGTTGCTGCAGTATCCTTTGCGCACCAAATTAAGGAAATACCATCGGCATTGGCGATGAATATTTGAACATGTCCACTATCTTGTGTAATTATTTGTTCCGTTTATCTACGGCTTATCCATAATGTCGTACATTCGGATCACTTCCGGTCATCGTTATTCCGCATTAATCGAGGTTGCGCCGTGATTGGTGTCAATCATTTGTCGACAATCGTCGTTTAATCTCACCGAGTGATATACCGGGAGCGGCAGTTATATCCGGACGAATTTCAATTTGGATTTAACGCCATATCGTAGCTCCATTGGATGTCGCGATTGGTGTTCTTAAAATCTGTAGGCATCTAGTAAACAGTCATAACCCCAAAAAGGCCGAGATGATACGTATAAGTGCGGAGTACAATCGAAGAGCCGCTATTATCGAAAGTGTTCGCGCTGGGCGTTCGCCCAGTGAAATATTTCGATTCTTCGGATACCCCAGATCAACTGTTTACGATATTGTGGGTGAGTACAATGCTTCGGAGAAGTCTGGGGACTATTATGATTGGAGCGTCGTCGAAAGAGTTACCAATAAGACAAGACACCCTAGTGCGGCATCTCTATGCACTGCTATCGTAGCAGCATTCTCGAATATGGTCAGCGCTGTTTTAAAGAGTGCGTGCGATCGGTTCAGGACAAGATTGGAGGCAGTCATTGCAGCTGAATGGGGTTACATTGAGTAATATTACTCTTTACACATACCACTATTTGGTTTTGTGAAAGATTTTCATTTTCATTTGTATTTTTTTTAAATACATTTGCTTTTAAACAAAAGTTCATTTGTCCGGGTTCAACTGCCGTACCCTGTACTTGAAGTGCGCCTTGTTCCCGGCGAGCGCGCCCTTCCCTTCTCGCCACAATCCTAAGCTCCCATCTCTCTTTCGGATCCAAAGAGTTCCGTCGTGGGACGCCGGCCGAGGACGATGGCCGTTGGCCATCCTCGTCCATCCGCTCCCGGCGCCAGGAGGCCGCCGTGGCGGACAGACTGTCCCGGAGGACGCCTTCGGCGAGTCGCGAGAAGGGCAACACGCCGCCTCCGCTGGAGAGTAAGGCCACGGCCCTCGAGAAGTACGCCACCCTGCCGCGCCGGAGGCAGCAGCAGCACGAGGCCAAGAGGAGCACCCTGGCCAGCGTCCTGGCGGGCAAGCCCCCACCTCCATCCACCGCCCCCCCGTCCTCCTCCTCCTCCGGGGGCCGCAGCGTGTCCGTCAGCCGAGAGCCGAGCCTGAACCGGGCGGCAAGCCTGCGGAGGCAGCGGGTGGCCATGACCTCGTCGATGACCACGTCCTCGACGGGTGGCTACCGCTCGGACGCGGACGACGGAGGCGGCGGGGGCGGGGGAAAGAGTCGCGGGGGTCGGGGGGCCGCCTCCCGGGAGAAGTCTCTGCCGGCATACCCTCGGAGACGGAGGCCGGTGACCATCTACCATGAGGCGGCGGTGCAGACGACCCTGACCAAGAGGGACGTGGAGAGGGCGCTGATGGACAGCAAGGAGAGCCGGAAGGCGAGGAGGAAGACCACCGGGTCCATCGCCACGACCACCAGCTGCGACTGCGAAGTGCAGGTGAGCCTCTTTGCCCCCATTTCCCGCTCCAGTCCATCAAGCCATTGGGAACCTGTTGCGATGCGTCAAAATCTGTGAAAGATATTCTCGTTGGCTCAATCGTTGTGTGTAGAATTTTTGAGATTAACAGACGTCCTTCCCATCTTAGTTATAATATCAATGGATATCATGGTATTTAACGAAACCAAAGGTTCCAAGAAAATGCGGCACATGCCGCGACAGTAACTTTTTGATGGAGTCAACCGCTAATATGCATTGCAAACCAAAGGTGGTTAAAATGATTGAGGGTTTGGAATCACCTTGACTAAGCCCTTTGAATTGTGAAACCCATAGATTAGAATAGATTGATTGACAGTTCTTTTTCCTTAGTCAATTTTGGATTCCCAGGAACATCTGGTAACTAAAAATATCAGCTTTGAGTTTAGCCAAGGGTATCCATTGTCACCTAAATATGAACGGAGGCTTACCGAGGAATAGTAGCTGAATGGTTTACCTGCTTGTCTCCCATATCCCTATACAGTGGATAGCTTTGTGTAAAATAATGATCTTAGAGTGATGATATGAGATTCAGCCAGAAAATTGTCCTTTTAAATCTCTCAATCCAAAACATAAAGTAGATATTTCCAAAGGAAAAGATTTTGAGATCAGTGAGGAACTCTTACGCCAAACCAGACTCATATCCATGCTAAAAAGACTTTGTACTTTAAATCACGTATCTTCTTAAATCAGGTCACTTCTTATATCAGGTATTTATAAACTGAAATGTGAGATTCGCAACACCTTTTACGTCGGTCAGACAGGGAGCAATGTCAAGTTACGTGCCAAGGAACACGCAAGGCGTCACAAAAGTAAGAATACCAACTCTCTCTTTGCTAAGCACCTACTAGAATTCGACCACAGCAGTGACTTTGTCCCAGAAATATTACATATTCTCCCAAAAGGATTGAAAATGGACGTTCTTGAGCAAATGGAGATACGGAGACACCTAGCAAACTCGCAATTGTTCCCTCTCCCCACTCCTTTCTCAGAAACTAGCCTGGAATTGATCAAACCAACCCCTCAACGCACCCGATCGCCCCCAACCCTCTCGGGCCCTCCTTCCTCTTCCCGCCCCCACTCTGCCTCAGCGTTTATTTTCCGGCACTGTTTGTTGATTGAATTTGTACCTGATGATGCCGCAAGTCGGTGAAATGCGTTGTACCTTATAATGAAAATCTGTGGAAAAGTTCAGTATTTTTAGTATGGATATTAAATACTTCCACGAAGTGAAGCCTGAAACAGTGGAATACAAACCAGACTGTTTAAATCCTCTGAAAATTCTATTTCACCCGCACCGCAATGCAGTAAAATCAATCAGTAAATGGTGTCTGCATTGATTTCTTTTCACATTGCACAGGATTCATCTCTTTGCTTCCTTGAAATCACATGAGCATTGTGGGTAGTGTTTCTGATACGTTCATCTTTAATGGGGTTCTGCCTTGTCATGAATTTCCATCAAACTCTGATTTAACCGAACATTTGGCTCTTTTTACCCCATAGAAAGTCCAGGTGGAAGTGATGCCATGGTAAGCTAACCGACTGAAGTATTTGACCAGAAACCAGGGGTTCCAGGTCTGGTGAATGGTTTTTCCACTCTTTAATTTGTTTCTTATTTATTCCGAATAATTATGTAAGAATGAAGCTTTCCACCAAGAAGTTCACAGAGAAATAAAAAAAAAATCATGGAAAAAAAAGAAATGGAATTGATGGACAAGTTAGGTTTAATAGTAGTGGGTCATTTTACTACAATACATTTTTGGAGGAAAACTGGTGCAATGCCATTTGGAAATTCATTAATCCTGTCAAATAGGGCGGTCAAGAATTCTCTGGTGAGGTCAAATAGAATGAGCCCTTAAAGGACGGTCCGAAAGAAATGTTGGCATAATGCTTGAGCAGAGTTGATGTTGAATAGCATGGTTCATCATTGTATGGTGTAATCATGTGATATAAATGGTAATTTTCAGTGTTCGTACCGACCGGCCGGACGCCTTGGGTCTCGCGCAGCGTTGTTTGTGTCCAACGTTTGTTTTCTGTTCGTCGCAATTGCTTACTGTTAAAAATAACAGATCAACAAATTTGCATCAAGTTTTGCTTCAATCTCGGCGAGAGTTGTACCGAGACGTTTGAAATGATACAGAGGGCCTTAAGGAAGGGGATAACGTACTTGATAAAGGAGTGGTATAGGCGGTTTAAAAATGGCCGCACCTGTATGTTGACAGTGAACCTCGTTCTGGCCGACCTTCGCTGACAACAACACCGGAGAACATCGAGTGTGTGCGACTTGCGATTGAAGGTGGTCGTCGATTGAATGTTTGAGGACTATAAAATGATCTAGAAATACCGAAAACTATTGTTTTGGAAATTTTGATTAAGAATTTGGGAATGACTCGCGTGCTTGCGAGATTCATTCCGAAATTGACCACGACCTAGCAGAAAGATCTTCGTAAATTCCTCTCGGGTCCTCCACCGGGTTATATCGTCCATATTGGCCCATATATTGGACGATATAACCCGGTGGAGGACCCGAGAGGAATTTACGCAGCTGATACGCCAGGATAACACCAAATCTTTTATCAGAAAGATCTTCGCTCTGAAATCGCTCAGGACAACTTGGAAATGGTCAGTAATGATGAAAATGTCCTTAAGAAGATTATTACTGGTAATGAATCATGGGCTTATGGTTGTTTATGTTATCCTGAAACTAATCAAGAATCTTCACAGTGGAATCGTCCAGATGAGCCACGGCCGAAAAAAAGCACATCAAAGTCGGAGCCATGTCAAGTCAATTCTGATTATTTTTTTTTCATTGTGAGGGTGTTGTGCACTACGAATTTGCTTCAAGAGGTCAGACGATCAACCATCATCAAATCATTCACCTACTCTCCATTATAATTTTCAACTCATCGGATGTTTCTATACCAAGGCATCATCATCTGTGGTGCAAATTTTCAAAAATTATCTGGCAAACAGTAAGATCCTGTTTTTAAGTGAAATTGCTCGATCATCACCATAGTATATGACCCCTCATCGGCTTGTTAGCATAGCAAAGGGAATATATAGTTCAGGTATTTACAGATTCCAGTCTTTGAAAGCAACCACAATTTTTTTAAATTGACATGTGTTTCAAATAATGATAATCTTGTTAGTCTCTTGAATCTGTGTCTAAGTTCTGTGGGGTTGTAGCCGCAATTTGTTTTAACCTGCTACCAGAGTCATCTGTTTAAAGTAACGTCAATGATTGCCATGACTGTTAATGTAATGGAATCAGTGCGATGTGGCAGTGAATGTGAATGCTGATGTCTCCTCCTGCCACTCCCTCTCAGGCGAGTGAGCTGGAGCCGCTGAGGGTGGATGCATCAACTTGCACGGAGGGCATGCTGGGCCCAGCCGTGAGCAAAGAGGACCTGGAGGGCCTGGAGGCAGAGCGCCAGGTGCTGTCAGAGCAGCTGCGGAAGTTGAGCGAGGCACACTCTCGCCTCGAGGCGGAGTACATGCGCCAGAGCCAGCGTCTCTCGGAGCTGGAAGGGGAGCAGGGCGTGCTGGCTGCTGAGAAGCTGGAGGCAGAAAGGAAACTGAAGGAGTCGATGCGCCGGGTGGCACTGCTCCTGCATGGCTCAACCGTGGAGCCGGTGCGTGGAGGAACACCACCTGCGCCTCCAGAGTGTAAGTGCCCACGGGAGTGATCCGCACCTATGTGCCTTAGAATGTTCAAGCTGCCTTGCAAGCCATGGCAAGAGTGCATGTTGCCTGTATTAGCCTTAACACAATTTGACAGCCTCTTATCAAGTGGTTCTTGTGTCTTGTTCATGGAATTTAGAACTTGAGATTTTAAATCAGATCAATTATGTTTCATCAGATGTGTCAGAAAATGAGACAACCTAATCCAATGCAGTAAATTGCCTGTCTGAGGAATTTCTATGTCTACTTATGTTAGAAAAATTTTTGTCAGCTTAGATTTTTCTTTCACACAATTTTTTTTAAGGTAATCTATGGGTTAAGGTAGGTTTTTGGATGGACACAGCTACCAAGCAAACATTTTGTGACTCCTAACAAAACACAAAATCCATCATCCTACTCTATATCAGGTCCCTCCTCATCTCTGAGTACTTTCATCCTCCCTTCATCCCGTCCAACATCCCTATCCTGTTCCTTCCCTTTCCTCTTTTGCCCAACATTCTCCCCACAATTACAGTCTTCAACATCCCACTGCCGGTCAACACCCCCTTCGTCCACTTTTCCTGCCTCCATAGGATTTCTCCCAACAAACCCCTCTCTTCGCCCACCATACCAAGTACTTCCTCATTTGTTTTCTTCTCTGTCCATTTCACCTTCTCCATTCTTCTCCACACCCACATTTCAAAAGCCTCCAATCTACGTCTATCCTCCTGCTTCAATGACCAAGTTTCCACGCCGTGCATAGCTACGCTCCATATCAAAGTTTTTACGAGTCTTTTCTTAATATCCTTACTCAACGTCCCTGTCATCAACTCCCTCCTCCTTGTGAAAGCCTCTTTGCCTAGCACAATTCTTCTCCTTACGTCCCTACTACTTATGACCGTGTTGGTCCAAAACACTACCGAGATACGTAAACTGTTCACACAATAATGTTGACAAAAATAAATGAATATCTGTGCTTAAATTTCATTTTGGGTTGTGTGTGCTTGTTATCATTTTCAATTTCAAATCATGTTTGTGTGTCACCCTCCATCTTTGTCTGAGGAAGTCAAGTAATTTTTTATCCAACCTACAGGAGGCAATTTCTTTGAATTACAAAAGTTGCCCCTGATGTTGATGAATTGTTAAAACCCTACTCTGGCCTTTGCTTTGAACCATCATGATATAGTTGTACCTCTCGCTGAAAATCGATAGATTTCAGCCATTCAGCTTTGATGGATGATTTTTTCTTTTGTACTGGTTTTGTTTGAAATGTTTTACCAAACCAGTAACTCATGATTGTTTTGTGCAATGCATCTTTTTTTTTATTGTCCTGTAAAATGTTGAACCTCTGGACTTGCATAATTTACAATTTAGATGCAGACAGTATCCTACAAGGAGCAGCACTCAAGGAATAACAAATTATAACAAAAAAGAAATGCATTTTATGCTTTTCTGGGAACAGCTTGTTATTGTGGGAAGTGTGCCCTCTTTTTAAATTTTAATCTAGGTCTGAAGCACTCCTTTGAAATACTTCCAGTGACAATTGCTGCTGGGGATGGTGACAGCAGCCTTGATGAGCTGGAGAGGCACCTCATGGCCTCTGGCCAGGTGTTGTCCCATCAGCAGCATGAAATTGGTGGCCTTCAAAAGATATGCCGTAACCTGCAGAAGGTATGACTGCCATTTTAACTATACTTTTGACTCTGCTTTTAATGTTTCTTCCATCAATTGTTCACTCTTTGTCAAAATACTATCAGAATCTTTATCTGATTTTGTTACCGAGGTAATAATTACATTAGGTATGCGGCAGTAAATTATTGAAGTGATTTGATTTTATCTCTATTTTACTTTAACATTCATATATTTTTGTATTCCCTTTTGTATTGCCAACATTTTTACTTATTACATTTTAGCATGAGCCAATAAATGTAATAAGTGCTCTTATCCTACATATTTTATTAATCTGCATAGGATTTGGACAAGAGCTTCAGCACACAGAAAGTGTTAAAGAGGCAGCTTCATGAAATGGAAGCAGAATCGGCTGAGATGCAAGAATTTCTACTGGCAGAGAAATTGACTCTTGCAGACTCACTTCGTGATTCAGAGGCTGAGGTGAGGAGAGCATTTCTCTTTATACCCTGCATGCCTTCCTCCCTTCTACGATGATTGTATGCTGACCCAAGTAATCATCAGAAAAGTTACTTTTACGTATGCCTGTTTGCTACTTGTTTCACAAAGTACTCTAAAATAGCTGTCAATAGAAATAAGTGGCACCATGTGAGGGGTAATTAATTGTAACTGATGAAATATTTCATTTGAGTCATACTTACGGATGCATAACGTAAGGCATATGCATATGGACAAAAATGTTGACAAAAAAGGGCAGTGGGACTAATGAGTGGATATAAGATATGAGAGATTCATGCTTTTAAGGGGGTGAAAGGCGGGTAAGACCTTAACCTCTAGTGCTCTGAGATTTGGGGATGTTTTGCTGAAGTTGCAAATCATTGTTGACGTGGTCCAAACTCTTGTATTCATGCATGAGTTCTCAAAAATATTTTATTTCTTGCCTGAAGAAGCAAAGCCTTAGTATACAAGGTCTGTTTGGAAATAATCCAGCCATGAAATATTTTGAGGAAAATAGCCTACCTAGAACAATTTCCCCTTCAAAATACTCCCCTTGGGACCTCACACACTTATCCCAGTGCCTTGTCTACTTTTCAAAACAATCGGACAAGCCCTTTTGTGGAATGGTCATCAGCTGCCTCTTTGCATTCTCTTTAATCCTGACAACATCAAGAATTTTGTGGTGTAGTTGCAAGGGACTATCCATCTATCATTGTATGAAATACCAAAACATAAATACAATAATCATTAATGTCATGAATAGTCACTTCCACCAAGTAAGATGTATAAAGAAAACTTAATTAAAGTAAATGTATTATGTTTCAAGTAATGGCTAGTGACTGCAATCTTTGTGAACATGTGGAAAACGACAAAATGAGATAAGGTTAATAACATTTCATATCTTTTCCCATCTACCTGCAGTAATTAAGGGAATAGAACTCCCAAGTTTGAAAATGAAATTTGATCTTGTGCACCTCTTCATCACTTGAGTGAAAATCCTATTCAATGCAGCATTAGACATGCAGGAAATCCTTGATGTGATATGCTTGCCACCGAGTGAAATTAGTTGTGACTTCATTTGGATATCTTCAAATTTGATGTTTAATCTGAATATAGATGGAACCATTTCCAATGTAATTCATTTGATTTTGGCGAAGAGAGATGTATTGATTTGAATATGCTTGTCGGATTATGTTAGCATTGTCACACACACTTCTTCCCAAATGGTTCCCTAAAGCCTGTTGAATGTTCTTCCATTGCTTAGCTATTGGAGCAAGTTTCCCTGGTATGAAATTCCAGTGTAAAACTTGATTTTGGGCAGCAATATGGCGAACTGTGGCCTTTAAATGATTGCCCTGTCGTGGTGTTGGATACAAGTTACATATATTGCTTTCTATTCCATATCAGGAGAGATTGGGATAATATTAACCATGGGCAAAATGTTATATATTGCTAAAAGAGTTGAGAATATGGCTTGTATTACATTGGAAGATTATTAAGTTTTTAAGAAATTTTGAGAAAAATTCAAGTGGGTAATTTTATCATGCACAATTATTTGTGTGAAAAATTCAAGTTAATGGATAGTGAACTCTCCTTTCCTTTTTATCATTCAAAGGTTAATAGGAAAAGGGGGAGTTATCTAAGAAAAATTTATTTTTCTTAAAAAATGACTTTTGAATTCATTGGGCTTTTATTTGGATAAGATTGATGTTCAGACCAATATTGAAAGAAAGCCCAGTTAGTAATGCAGGGACTCTGTGTGTGCAATGTGTGAAAGTTAAATCCCTACCATGTTTGACCAATTGAGAAAGAGTGCTGCACATTCTTGAGGGTTTTTACTCTGGAGATGAGCTCTGCATGTCAACGAATGGTAAAAAATAGGTGTTCATCTTTGATTGCTTGCTGTGGCATTTTTTTTTATTTTGGGAATGGCCTTTGAACTCTTGGTCTATTTTCTTTATGGAACAGATGTCGAACCTGAGGGAGAGATTGTCACGGCAGGAAGAGGAATGCAAACACCTTGTACGGATTAGTGAGCAGAGGAGGTGAGTTACCTTTGGCTGCAGAGCTGAAAGCTTTTAGTTATTCATATTCAAGTGTTTAGCTTCTTCATATTTGAGAATTTATAAAAACAGATGCCTTTATTAATCTGTTCATCAATTTTTTGTTGATGCAACTGAGTGATCAATCACTGTGAGGAAAAAATATTAAATTATTTATTTCCCCAAGTGTCCGGCAACAAGTAAGTGCCGACTAAATAAATGAAATGCCAATTAAGTGTGCGTGGGTCGCGATAGTCCAGGGGTGGAGCATGCCATAATGAGCACAGGGAAAGGAACTGCCCCCCCTCCCACCCTGATGTGTGAATTTCAGACGCTGTCGGGCTTAGTACTGGGTGAACTCTACCATCACCAACCTTCGGGTTGATTACTGTGTTTATGGTTTTTTAATTATGTGTGAAAAACATATTATTAATAACTATTGCTAAAAACCTTTTTTCAACAAAAATAACATTCGTCTATTAACCAGATACTCTTTTATTTATGATTTATAATAATTAATTCATTCTCTTTGAATGATTTTCACTGGAGCATTACTTATCTAAGAATTGTAGTTTTGCGTGCATATATTTCTCAGTTACTTAAATTAACTTCCATTTTAATTTGCAGAAGAGTGCCTACAAATTTGGCATTCCTGTAAATTTGATTTTCATGTGTGGTCCTCCATTTGAAAGTCGTTTCCTTGAACAGTGAACTTGTCTCATGTGAATAAGACTTCATGACTGGGCTATAAGCATGCAGCCCTCAATTATTCAATTCACAATGATCTGAACTTAAAGAAATACACACTCTCTGTTATCCTTGTGTGTGCTAAAGTATGAATTTAATACTAAGTAATAAGAACAACTCATTACTGGAGTATTGTTAATTATTCCCTAGCACTCTTAGGAGACTGGTTCACAAAAAAGGAGCCTACAATTAAAAAAACCAACTATATGCAAATCAAGCAAAAAAAAAAGAAAACCCCAAAATGGATCTTTTTATCAAAGATTATCTTCTGATGAAAGGTATCAGTGCTAACTTTTTGTGTTTAATAATTGATGAAAGCTTAAACAGGAATGAACATATTAGGCTTTTATGCTGTTAACTTTCCAGAATTTCTTATTCCCTGAGAAACCTAGTAAAGGTTGTAGAATAAGCAGTTTTCAAAGCAGCCTACTTTGGTGATTTATGATTTTCTAGTGCGCTATGGAATACTTTTTTAGGCTCTGCTGCGGGTATTGACAAAATATCCACCATGTAAAACAGAGTTATAAAATACATGGCCGGCATTTCTAAAAGAGAATCATGAAGACCTCATTTAAAAAATTTTACCATTAGCATGTTTATGCATACATCATATACATGTGGATATTCGAGAAAACCTGTGTATATTGAAAAAAATGATAGTATCCATGATTATGCCACAGGATAAAGAAAGAAGGTGAATTTGATGCTGCATTCCACTTCTTTTTTTCAAAAGGGACTCCTTTATGCTGGCATTAAAACTTATAATCATTTGCCAGCAGGTATGAAAGATACCAGCTCATATGAGATGTTCAAATCCATGTTAAAATCTCTTTTAATCAAGGATTGTTTTTATTATCTAAATGAATATTTTTCATCAAGGTATGATAATTTTATCATAACCATTTCTCATATATATGTGTGTTTATATATTTTTTGTTTTCCTGTAATATATATTTATCTTATATTTTACCATTGTAAAACAACAAGATGAAAAAAATAATAAATAATACTGGAGCTTTAATCATGATAGAAATAATGCATGAAATGTGTATATTGCAATTTGATTACAACTTTGTCAATGCAGAGGGGTGTGATAATGGCCAAATGAGAGAATTTTTGTTGATGGTCAATATGAGAAAGTTCAGAACAAGTTAAGATTCAAAACTCATTTTTTTTTCATTTTCATTTTTGTCTGCCATCCTGTGAGCATTTTCCTCAAGCATTAAGACGTCATGTGACATCTAGTGGCTAGCAATAAAGGCATCAGTACCAATACAACAAATTTTTAATTTCAAAAAAATCATTTGCTGGATTGTTGTAATGTGCCATTAATATTTTAGATCGCTGGGTCACCTCAATGCATTATCCGATGCAATTTAATTGCTGTTGTTGAACTTGTAGCTCCATCAGTGATGGTATTAATACTAAATCATAAATGTCTACGCAATATTGTCATCCAAAAAGTCACGTACCCTTTTATGATAACTGTCATGAAAGTTGCTTTTTGTTTTCCATGGCTAATGACCAATTCTTAGTGATTATTGTTAGATACTGAGGATAAAAACTGCACTGAATGTAACATTTCTGTAGCTGGAAGTGAAACTGAGGATCTTTCAGCCAATAATGGTTCCATCCCTCAATTAAAGTGGTAAAGGGAAAACTAACTTTTGAAGGTTCCCATGGTGCCACATGTTAATTCGACCTGGTGTTTGGGCATAGAATTATTTTATAACAAGACTGCTGTTTTAATTAAGAGAATCACCCATCCAACTCTTTACCTGCAGGCAAGAGAATCTGGCACTGCAGGCGCGGTTGACAGGTGTGGAGCGTCGTGGCCGGGAACTGCTCTTGCAACAGGGTGCAGCAGTGTCCGGGGCCTCAGTGGCACTCTCGGGCCTCAGCTCACGCCTGGATGGGCTTGTGGAACAGTTGGTTGCAGGCTATGGGATCTCAGAGCAGGAACTAGAGGTATATAGTGCATAAGAGAAGGAGTTTTTGTCCGATACAGGGCAATAATGAGTTTTTAAGAGGAAGAGAGGTCTTGGAGAGTAGGATTATGAAAAGAAGTTAAAGTTCATGATAGGCGTGAAAACATTTGTGTTTGTGTACATAATTGGTTATGCACTGTGGTGAAAAGATTTTAACTACTCATGTTTGCAAAATCCAGGAGCATGTTGTATGTTGACAGACGTTCCAGAAATAAGTTATGGTGACTAATTTTAGCCGGTCTTAATATTCTGAACTCTGACTTTCAATTCTTAATTTTAGACTTGGTAAGCAGGTTACAATTGGGATTCTATGTGTAAATATCATTGCATTGTGATGATTTTATTTTTATTTCATTAGCAATAGTTCTGTTACATACTTTAATTTTTTGAAAGTGTTCATGGAACTTCTAACGCTTGCTTTGAATTTCTTCCTGCCATTGAGATCATTGCTAAAAACAGATTCGCATAACTGAGACTCCGTGTACCTGTCTGTCTTTACATACCTAGTGACAACATTCAACTCTCGCCTCAAAGATACATAAATATATTAAGTAACGTTATCTGTTGTGGGTTGATCTGCTGTTAACTTATAATTCTGAAGGCTTGCTTTCAGTTGATATTGCTCGATCTGATCGGTGGATTATGAAATGAATTTAAAGTTTCACATGAAATTAAGAGACCCTGAATACTATTTGGAAGGTCCTGTAAAAGCCAATGTTGAGTTTAGGTTAATTCTTCATCATTTTCTGCAGTATTTTATCCATATAAATCATCTAAATAAGTACATCCCCCGACAATTAAGCCCTGAGCCATTGAGTACCTTTTCGATGCATTAATATCGTACATTTATCACTCATCATTTATGTGTAGTGTCCTGTGCATGCCATTCCTTACATGTACAATTGAAATGGGTGTCCATTCTGTATATAATTGATTGTAAGCTGACTCCAGGTTTCTTCATTGGTCCCTCAGGATATGAGTAGGTCTGCATATGCACTACTCTACAAGGAAGAAAAAGTGATGGTTTTGCTCTGTTGTTGTGTTATGGATTTAATGAGCTCTAGCACTTCCATGCCTTGGAAAACATTGGGGGAAACAATCTTTTCAAATTGATTCGAATCATTTTGTTTACAAGTTCACAGTTGAGAAGAGTTTCAATATCACTCGAGATGTTCATGATCAAGCATTTTTCATAGTTGAAGAAAATTAAAATAATATAGGAATTTATAGAAATTGGATTCATTGCTATGCATCTTGATAGAGATTCCTCCATCCGTATCATCTAATCAATAACATACAAGAGCGTTTGCTTTAAATAATGTGACTAGGTCTTTTCATTTATATCAGTTTCATCCCATACAACATGAGATGTCATCATATGAATGCTATTAATAAATACATAAAATATTTGGTTAGCCATTGGTTATCATTGGCATCTTGGAAATCCCTTATTCACTTGTCTCTGTATAAATATTTTAGGGCCATTTTGTTTGTGGCCATTGAACAATATATCACAACTATACAGGTTTTTATAATTCCATTATGCAAACAATATGTCTTTTGTTATGATGCTGGCACAATTGCTACTGAGATGAATCCATAAAAATTAGGGAAAGAAGAACCCCAATGTCTGTGAAATTTCTGATGACATCAAATTCAAGGTATGCATGTACAAAAATACATCAAAATCCATCCTATTCATGCATTATCTGCTTTTGATCATAATTTTCATGATCTGCCAAATGATATGAATCATTAATGACACATTTTCTTTCAAATGAGCCTGGGAACTGTGCAGTAACACTTCAGCTCCTGGCACTAAAGATAGCTTCATTTAACTTTCATCAAAACTGAAGACCAGAGCGAAGGAACATTTTCAGTCACATTTTCCAGTGGAGTGATTCTAAATATCATAATATTCAACTATTCTGTCCAGGTATTACTTAATGGTTTATACTGTGGACTTATCAGGTTTCTTTTCTGTTCAACTTAACCATTGATGGTATCTTTTTAATCTGCTTACTAAGATTTATTCAATCTGAAAAGTGGCAGCAAAATTTGCTGGTAAAAAATGGACTTAGCAACACGTTTCTTCTCAGTGGTCTTCAGTTACTTGAGGTTTCAGTTACTCTTTATGACATCTTCTTGCTTGCTTGGCAGAATGCAGCTTACCCAGAATTCTCAATTTTCTCATAAAAAGCTTAATGGATCTGCTCCGAAAAGAGGAGTAAAGGATGGCTTTGTAACTCCATGGATGTGTTCACTGGCACTCCCCTGAAGTCTTTTGTGTCATTTTGGACCCAGGGGAGAGTAAAAAAACTTTAGCAAGGGAATACTGAGCAAGTGGTAGAGATGACTGATGCTGATACGGTGATTGACTTTTGTGTGTAGAAATTATGCTCAGAAAAGTAATGGATGCAAAGACTTAAAAAAAAAAAAAAAAAAAAATTGGTTTGTAGAAAAGGAAAAATAGTCTCTAAAAGTATGTCATGCCATTTTAATTCCTGCGAATATTAGTATTAGGTCTTTCAAAGCCTTAATTACTGTATTTCAGTCCAAACCTGTGGGATACTCTTACTGTATCCTTCTCCATAAAAAGTGGTCCCCAAATATTTCCAACAATTTTTGAGAAAAGTAACTTTGTGAAGAATCAATAATGAAACATTTATTTGATGAAGATTTGAGTCTAGTTCAAAATGTATTTTGAAGATTCACATAATTTTTATTCATCCTATGAACTGGGTAGGAAAAAAATCAAAAAAAGTTTAAATATATACATTTAAAAACAATGAAAAGCAAAAAGCATCCAATCCAAATTTTTTGAGAATTCTTTCATTTGCAATGAAAAATGACATAAATTTCTTTTTTTGTTATGGAACCCCCAAAAATGAAAGAATATTTTCTTTTACTCAGATTTAAACAATAGGCACTTTCACTCTTAATTTTTTTTGTTGCCACTCCATATTCATTATATTCATATTTGTAGACACATAATGTTTACATGTCTGTTCTAGAATTTATCAATCAAACTTCATTGGAGGTAAATGTGGAAATGAAAAATGGTTTACATTCATGGTTTACCAGTCGTTGCTTTTGTTGCAGTGTGACATCTATAAGCCATAATTGATTTAGTTGATTAATTTAACTTTATAATTGGCATTGGTGGACAGAAGGGAAAACAGATGAGTTGGTGCTAGGCATGGTGACAGGGAAGGAGAGGGGATTGTAGGGAGAAATCCAAAGAAGACAGGGAGGATGGATGCTGGGCGTTTTGATCGGCTATCGGATGCTGAAGACTCTGATATTGGGGAGAATGTTAGGCAAGCAAGGAAGGGGAAAAAATAGGATAGGGATGTTGGGCAGGAAGGAAGGAAGTATGCAGAGATGAAGAAAGACTCACTTGTAGTGCCCGATGTCAGAGTGTGTTTTGCTAAGGAACACAAGGGATTTATCGCTGTACTAAATGCCAGTTCATGGAATTACAAACTTATAATTGCTAGTCTTCATTATATATTCCTTACCATGTAATTAAATTAGCATCAATTGCTACATCTTGCTTGGCATTTTTTCAATGAATGCATAAACTATTTTGTAATGAAGCTGCTAGCCATTTAACACCTTTTTAACTGCTAAGTAACAGCAATATTTACCCCTTTTATTTGGCATTCCTGCAGAGCATGGGATCCAATCGATGGTGTATTTCATTTTGTTTACCATATTGTGTTGAATTATCCTCACTTTACTTTAATAAATATATAGTAAGTAGAGTCCTAAAAAAATGTAGACGGAGAATAACTTTAAATGAGAATAATTTATGATATAATATGTACATAGTAAGATTTATGTCAGTTTATAAACTATTACCCTTCTAATATTTGAGTTTTGCTAATTTAATTTATCTAACCTAATTGACTCCTATTTATAAGTAATGATTTTTATTATTCTCCTTAGGCCTCCCTATTTGTGTTGATGAGCTAATGTTTGCATTACCTATTTCTGTCAAGCTTTGACCTTGCCAGTGTGTAATCCCATACATGTAATTTTCATATTTCTTTGTCCTTGACCTAGAATAGCCTGATTAGTTTGCCTATCTTCAGAGTAGAATGAAAGTTTTATAATTGTAGCTTTTCCTTTTATTTTGCTTCAGCCAGTGGCTTGTTCCCTAGGTAAGTTTCATCCCTTGAATCAAATTATTATAATTTTGTTTAATTTACTTCCCTTCCAAAGATTTCCCTTTGAAGGATTATCCATTAACTTAGGGCCAGATTATACATCCTGTTTGTTTCATGACTGCATTTTGATTTGCATAGTTGTAAAACTTATAAACTCTACTTATTACTTGTAAGAAATTAAGTGTTATGTGTGGTTCATTTGGAAAGTAAATTAAAGATGGAGGAATGTGAATATAGTTTATTATAATTGGGAGTGCACATCACTCTTACGCTTAGCAGTTGAACTTGAGTCCACAATAGTCGACATGTAAATAGTGTCATGAATGGTGAATGTTAAACATGTCTCCCTACATCACAATTTGCATGGCCAAAATAATACATGGCGAAGCTTTTATTGATAATATTTGTGATGTGGTTCTGATTGTCTATGCCCACCAAACAAAACCAAATAAGCACAATGCACTTTTGCTCCACAGGTTACCACTTGTCAGACAGTGTGGAGGTCAGAAAGCATTTCATTGGAAAGCACTTGCATAAATAAAAGTTTTTAAAATTTTAAAAAGTGAAACATTCATAATCAATTGTCTTGTGTTCATTTGCAAATAAAGGTGGCCATTAAGTCAGGGTTCTCATTCAATGGAATGGAGTTGCATTAACAGTCAATGGTGTGCAAAGGACTCTCCTCCCCAGTGTTTGTTATTCATGTGTCATCTAGATCAGTAAAACCCCTGCATGTTGATGTCCTGGAATCATTTGAGTGTACTGATCATTTGAATCAAATCCCTGTCATTCGGTGTCCCTGAATCATCTGAGTTATGTGATATAATGTGCTGTTTTCACTGTGGAATTTTCTCCAGTGTACCAATTAATTACCGCTGAGAATGAAGTTGAATGTGGAATGGCTTAAATCTCTTGCATCCCTTAGCATCACATTTGCTGTATTCCATCATGTGTCAGAGGTTCCATCTTTAATACCTGTGTGAGTGATGGCAAAAGCTATTGCAGCAAACTTTGTTCTGTCTCTGCAGGGTTTATAGGCTTCCCTTTTTTTTTGGAACTCTCTGAAATATGTCTGAGCCAATTTATGGACGGCTCTTATCACCTAGATCTCCTAGAATATCTCAAATAGCAAGTTCATCTAGAAAAATGTAGTGCACTAATTGGAAGCATTTTTTACCATAAAATTCAACAGTGCGTTTATTTATTTCATCCAATTTGTTAACATCTATAAGTCAAAGGCAGTCATTTACTTTAATTTGCCTACTAACGATTACTTCATTAAATTCGGAATCTAAGGATAACATAAAATACACAGTGGTGGCCCACTTCCTTCATATTTTCATGAGAAAGTGAGTTATTATATTGTTTATGATGCAATGAAAGTAACACATATGTGTATATGTATTCCATAACTTCCTGGGTATTTGTTTCAAAAAATATTTAAATGCTACATTGAATGGGCAACAAACATACTTACAGTTGATCACATAGTATTTTTCTCCTTAGTGACCTCTGGACAATACTTTTTATCACATAACTGGCAAACTATTGAATCAAAGTACGTAATTATAACAATTAGGTTGACTTTTGAGGACCGCATGTCAATAGCATTATCATAAAGTCATCGGGGCACATTCACAAAGCCATTATCAGAGTTTACATATTATTACCCCCATCATTTTCTTACTTTTCTGCATTCTGCATCTCAATGTGTTCAATTCAGGAACAAATAAAGGGGAACCTTGCTTAACAAGCATAATTCATGCCAGAATTTTACTCTTTATGCAAAATGCACAAAGAGTGAAACATTTTTCCCATCTACATTATTGTAAAATATTATAACGCATCCAAAAAATGTTATTTAAGGTTTATTAGAAGAAAATTATGTACAAGGGCTGTCAAGAAATCAACTCATATTTTGGTCTAGTGGTGGGTAGTACTAGAGACACCACCTTGGTGTCTAAACATTCCTACTCTCTGTATCCATCCTGTGGTGGTAGTGTGCAAACTGTGGTTGTTCTATGCTCACACTGTGAATGGGTAAAATGTGCACTGCTTTATGAAATCCCATGAGTTGTCAGCAAACAGTGTCCAGAAAGTAACTTACGTTTTATAATAATGTATGAACTTAAAATTGAGGCATTTATCAATACGATATGCAAGCTTTTCAATTCTCTCTCTGAGGAAATCTGCCGCCTTACATAATGACCTTTTGTTTCCACCAGCATGCAGTTCTGCGTCTCTTTAGAAGCGCTGTGTTGCAAGCCACATCTAGCGAGAGATCTGTAATCGTAAATTGGTGATTTTCATAAATTTTTTTGTTCATTTTCACCATCAGTTCACAAGGCTAGACCAACCACTGCAGTCCTCATCGTGAACTTTGGAGAACTGCCTCGCTCCACTTTCACCCATTATTCCGTCTCCAACAAACACTTCACAAAGTTGCGTATGAATTTAAATTGGCTTGTGGTATTTTACCAGTGAAAACCTGATCACAGATCACACTTCTCAACTCTTGGGAATTTCTGCTGTGGAGTATATTTTAGCAGTTTGCAATGTGAGCAAAGTAGAAAAACTGCAGCCTGCATACATTACCGCAGCAGATGCGTACTGAGTGTAGGGACGTGTAGACACCATGATGGTGGCTCTAACCCTACCCACCGCAACGCTAGACCGAAATATAAGTTACTCTCTAGTCAGTCCCTGTATATGTTACTTAGGATCCTGAAATATGTTCTTCTATCATGGAAAGAGCCAACCTGGAATGTTCATTCAATTTGCAGAAAATATTGGAATCATTGGTTTTTTTTCATGATACATGCCTAATCCATGCTTCAAGATTTGGTTAAAATGCAAGCTTAATGGAAAAATTCAAAATCATCCGACATTTGGAGATCCTTCATCTATTGATCAAACAAGGTGCCAGCAAGTTACCTCCCACAGTCATGTCATGCTGTAATCATGAAAAACACTGGACATGTTTTTTTTTTTTGCTTTTTAATGCAGAATGAGAATTTGCCATCAGCCATCCCTCATCTCAAAATTCTAGGCTTCACATGTAAGGGCCTCACACATGGCCATGTAGAAGTACCTCTCAAGTACCCTGCGAAATGGGTAGAGGGTCACTCAGAAGGTAAGGGTTGGTCTCCAGAGGTCAGCTTTTCTGACAGTCAATTGATATTTAATATCCGAGGTACAGGGATTTAAAAAAAATCATTGAGAAAAGTTTAAGAAAAATAGATTTATTTATTGCTGTAATGCCTCAAAATTCTTCAAAGTACATTCCTTTAGCGTCGACATAATTTTGCCAGCGGCTCCAGACTCGAAAGTAGGAGTATTCCGGACGGTCCTTCTTAAGGGTATAATTGTGCAAGCTTCTTTGACGGCACTTTAGGTCCCCTGGTGGTGTCTTTTGAGGGAGGATTTCACTTTTGGAAATAGTCTGCTGGTGCCAAGTCGGGACTTTCCAAAACATCGGGGTCTTCTTCAATGCGTTGCAGGTCTTCGCAAGCAGACCCTCGATTTTGCTTTTGGTCGTCCTCTACACTCTCTCGGTTATCTTTCAAGAACTTACTACCTTGATCGAAAAGTTCCCGGAATAACCACCGTGTGGCGCTCCCATCGTTCCGATTTGAGTTCTGTTTTTTTTGTTAAATTGGTACATCTGTTGTTGATATTCCCTTTAAATCTTAGTGTCATAACTTGACATTTGCAAAAGTTACGGTCGGTTTTCGGTATGTCCATCAGTGCTTCCTGCGATTTTTCCATTACTTCCTCTCGGCTGCTAAAACACGTTCCCCGTAATGGTTTTTTAACTCGATTGAACAGAAAGAAGTCACAGGGAGCCAAATCAGGTGAATTCGGTGGCTGTTGGATGGTATTTGTTGCATTTTTCGTCAAAAAATTACGAATAATGATAGCACTGTGCGACGGTGCGTTATCATGGTGCAAACTCCACGAGTTTTCTGCCCACATTTCTGGTCTCTTTCGGCGAATTGCTTCACGCAAACGTCTCATAACGCCCAAATAATACTCTTTGTTTACTGTCTGGCCTTCTGGCAAAAATTCATGATGCACTACACCGTTGTAATCCATGAAAACCGTCAGCATTGCCTTCTTTTTTGACTGAAAACGACGTGGTTTTTTTGGTCACGGCTCATTTGGTGAACGCCATTCACTTGCCTGATGTCTGGATTGCGTGTCGTACTCATAAACCCACGTCTCGTCTCCAGTAATGATCCTTTTGATGAATGTGGGATCGGATTCAGCCTCGCAAATCATGTCTTTTGCGACGTCAACACGGTCTCTTTTTTGCATGAAATTGAGGTCTTTTGGCACCAACTTTGCTGCTACACGACGGAAACCCAAATCATTAACCACAATGTCTTGGGCGGATCCATAGGCAATGTTCAAGTCCTCCGCTATTTCTCTGATGGTTAATTTGCGGTTAATGACCAACATTTCTTTTACTTTATCAATTTTTTCACCGACTTTCGATGTCGATGGTCTGCCACTGCGTTCATCATCTTCGATTGACTCACGACCACTTCTGAACCGCTCGTGCCACTGGTAAACGACCGTTTTTTTTAGAGAATCGTTGCCGAAACACTTTTCCAACATTTCCAACGTCCGTGCGCCACTAAATCCGTTTTTTACGCAAAATTTAATACAAGTTCGTTGTTGCAAATTTAAATCCATTTCTGCAATTGTAAAAAATCGCCAACACACACAGAGATAGATGTACTCTTGGCTACGTAACTTTTGCAAATGTCAAGTTATGACACTAAGATTTAAAGGGAATATCAACAACAGATGTACCAATTTAACAAAAAAAACAGAACTCAAATCGGAACGATGGGAGCGCCACACGGTGGTTATTCCGGGAACTTTTTGTTCAAGGTAGTATGTCACTTGAAAACTGCAGTTTCTGACATGCTTACATCCTTGAACACTGGGCAAATCATGTGCAATAGCTCCATACCCGAATCAATTAGTCAAATACAAAATTTGATGGCGTACTTCTGTGCAATCGTTCGCTGCATTTTGAGCTTGCACCAATTCACTCGACAGGAATCAATTTAAAGTACGATCAAGCCTGAACAAACGCTCGCAGGCGATTGGCGCTTAGCGCGTGTTGAAGGTCAAACCCCCCAACAACGAGCCTGCGCGGTGTGACGTACAGTCACGCCAGGAAAAAATTGTTCCCGTTAATTATACATGTGTTTATACAAACCATGTAGGTGTTGCTACCCCGTACTTTGGCCATCATAAATTAGTTACCGATCTCTGGCCCTGGTTAAAACAAGATAACAGGACAGAAATGTTAACTCACCCCCTCCTGCTCTCTCACAGGATGTTATATTCCATAACGAGGCGTACACACAGAGCAGCAGCGTGGAGGCGAGTCCGGAGAAGAAGCGGGCGGCGCCGACGGAAGTCCCGGCGCCCCGCCCTTCGCGACGCCGCTCGCCCGCCTCCCCGGGCGCCGGCGCCTCGTTCGTGTCCGCCGTGATCAGCGCCATCAAGAGCGCCGCGGCGCCCTTCTCGTACCGTGCGACGCCACCGCCGCTACCGGACCCCACTTCGTCCTCCTCCGAGGCGACGGCCCCAGCCGCCGCCACTTCGCTCCCGTCCCCGGCGGCGGTCGACGAGCCTGAGGAGGAAGAGGAGGAGGAAGGGCTGCTGCCCCCGCCGCCCCCGGCCCGCCTGGCGGGCAGCGAGTCCCTGCAGAACCTATCGCGGGCGATAATGCAGCGACAAGTGACGGAGAACGAGGAGGAGGAGGACTCTCTACCGCTGTCGCCACCTCACACCTCGCCCCTCTCCACCTCCTCGTCGCCGTCGGAGGAGGCGGCGGCCGAGGGAGGGGCCGAGGGCGGGGCCAAGGGGGCAGTTGGGGCGGGAGGAGGTGGGGAGGGCGGTCGGTCGACGCCCCTGACGCCTCCGCCTGGCGCCGACTCCCTCGTCGACCAGGTCATCGAGGTTGACAACCTGCTCACCAAGCTTCTCAAGGTCCTTCGTATCATCCAGATGGAGAATGACACCTACCTGGAGGAGGTGCACGAGGAAAGGTGGGCTCCAAAGGTCGGCTGACCTTCTTTCAATTCATTCCTCCCTCACCAATGGTAATTCTTTGGAAACCCCAGAAGCCCTTTCCTCTCTCTCTCCAGATGGACCCTTCCAAATGGCTTCTAAACGTTCTCCAATAATTTGTACTCTTCAACATTCCATGACCTCTCATTATTTCTGGTATCTTCCTTTTCCTTCTTTGAATCTCTCCCACCATCCTTCTTCATTTCTTACCTTGCCTTGGAATACTTTATTTGTTGCCCAATACATTCAAGAAATTTTTCCCCATCTTCTCCTCGTCACGTCTCAAAACCCTTGTATTAAAAGTCTACAATCTTGCCAAATTGACCATATTTATGAGGGACAGAGTATGCTATGCTCTCCATTCAAATTAAAGTTTATGAATATATTAGTTTTTTCAAGCCATCTCCTCTTTATCTGTTCTCAGGACTTGCTTTTTCTCATTACATAAAAGGTGTTTCCCAAAAGGAGTCAGGACTGAGTTGATTAAAAAAAATTTAATGCCAGAATAGATGCGTTCAATCAAAATTCTTTGAAATAGCACCCTTGTGCTTCCTCACGCCATTGTCAGAGGGTTTTCCATGCCTTGTTTGCATTCTGGAAGCTGTCACCCAGAATTCAGCTAAGCTCCCTCGTCAAGGCCTGTGGTAATGCATCTGCTGTGCTGTGGTGACATTCTTTCAGCCCGGATTTGTGGCGGGGAAGAGGAAGAAGTCTGGTGGGGCATCGTCTGCAAAATTTGGATCCTCACTCACATGGTTGAGAAGCTCTTGGCAGATTTGCGTGCAAGTTTCCGTTGTTCGTCAAAATTGCCCTCGCGGCACCAAATTCGCGCACCCTTTTCTCACACTCCTTATATGCCAATCTGGTCATTGACCTCCAGAATCATGTCTCCAAGACTACTCTTTTCATTTGCTTTGCTTTTCCAATAGTCCCCAAGTCTGATCTATAAGCCCCACATTAACGCAGTTGAGTACTATGACCGATTAGAACAAACATTCCCTTTCATGGTTCTCACCACTCTTCCTTCCTGTTCCAATACTCGTTATGGGTTGTAGAAAAGGAGACTGATAATCTAAAAAATGATATCAATGAAGATCAGCCCAGGAGCAAAAAATTTCATTTAATGTTGGTTCATATTGTGGATCACACAAGTTAGCTTCATACATGTTTTTAGTTGGTTAAATCAGTAGTGAATAACTCCTTAAAAATTGTAAGAAAAATATATAAATTACAAATTCAGGTGTGATGTGGTGGAGCTGGTCCATAATAACAGAGACAAAGACTGTTACAACGTTCCACTAAATAAAAATTTATTCACGACCAGTTTCAATGCACTGCATAATTTTTAAGTGAAGCTCTCACTGTACTGGTTCCATCTCCCTGCGGTGTGCGGAGAAGGAGTGGTGGCGGTGTTCTGTGGTGTTGGTGTGGGGTCCGTTGGCCGATCAGTCTCTTTTGTTGAGGATCATCCCAGTGCCAAGAGTTGATTCAGTTAGTGGGAGGTTGGTGTCTTCCTATGTTGAGTTGGGACTAACGTTGTGTGAACGGCTGGTCTCAGGGAAGTGTCTGTCTGTGGGGGGAGGGGAGGAGGGAGAGAAAAGGTCCATCCTCCACCGGGATAAACCCTGGTTGTTCAACTGTTAGTTTTGTTATACTATGGTTTGGTTTGGGATGGGGTGAGGCAAGAAGATGGAGGGGATGGATATATAGGTTCCTTTTGGCGACAGGTGCAAGATGGCTTAATTGAATGTTATTGCAAGTAATGGGGAGTGAGACTGAAATAAATTTTCATTTAACAACAGGTCGTTTTGGATCTTGTGTTTAGTAATTTGTAATTGTTCGATGGCATCTAGTTTCTTCCCTTTTTCTTTGACATGTAGAATTTTAGGTTTGAAGTTGTATTTGTGATCAGTTTTAATCATGTGTTTTGCGACCAGTGAAGATTCATCTCCTTTCTGTGGTTGCTTTTGGTGCTCGTTTGCTCTTGTTTTGAAGTCCCTGCCTGTTTGGCCAATGTATTCAGTGGGGCAGGAGTGACACATCAGTTCATATGTATTCATTCACACTTTTCCAAATCCTATCCACTTTGTCTTTTGAATTGCTCAATAGCGTGGATAGGTTTAGAGGGGTGTAAAGGGAAACTCGGTATTTATATTTCGGGGAATCTTTTGGCTATTTTATTTGACTGGTTGCCGATGTAGGGGAGCCTGCACAAACGTTGTGAGTTTTGGGTGGAGGGAGATGTATCCGGGATTAAAGAAGTTATGCTCTGCGATGCTTTGATTTCCCTCTTTTTGTGTAATAGTGTGTCTATTAGGTTTATACGTTGTTGATGGCTATAGTTTTAACGGTGTTTAGTTATTTTTCGTAATGGGATTATTTAAGTGGGATGTTGAGGAGTCTGAGTAGCATCGAGTGGAAGCTGGCTAGTTTGTGTCGATAGAGTGCAGGGAGTTATGTGGTATAACTTGGTATGTGGATGTGGGCTTCCTGTAAATTGAGAATTGTGATCATCTAGAATGTTAATTGAGTTATTCTGTTCTGGTTCCATGGTAAATATTATGCTTTTGTGTACCGAGTTTAAAATTGAAACAAAGGCGTCCATTGATTCCTTTCCAGCAGCAAAGAATGTCATTTACGAAACGGAACCAGTAGATAGCATTTCCAGAAATACTTTGAATGTGACTAAATTATCTCACTCTGCAAAAGTATCCCATGGATATTCTCTTGAAGAATATGGAAATTTGAAAACACTCTAATTTAAAAAGTTGTCTTTGGTGTTGGTACAAGTTTTGTTGTTCTTTTACAGGGCTCATCTTACTGAAAAGGTTCATGCTGAAGCAAAGAAGAACAGTAAAGCACAGGATCAGCTTCACAGCTGGGAGCAGATGGGTGCAAGACTTCGGTCTGAGCTGAGTGAAGCACTGACCACACTCCAGAAGCGTACCATGGAGCTGGATGAAGCCCGAATTCAACTGTCACAGCTTCAGGAGGAAGCCTTTGTGAGTACTGAAAAATTCTAGAATTATCAGGATGACATTTCATTGTGGCATTCATATGTAATACTAAAAGCATGGCGATCAGATCAGCAACACTTGGTAGTCTGACTAGTGGCAGTTTTAGAAATATAGTCAAACTGAAGCTGTGCATGTCGCTTGTATTATTGGGAGAGGATTGCTTTTTTGTAAGCCTTATCTCTCAAAAGACTGCTATTAAAGTTACAGCTATATCCATCATGTGATTTCATTTCCACAGTCTTTTAAAGCAACAAAGTTTTTTTATTAACTAAAATGGAAGAAATGAATGTCAGGTAGTGATTATACATGTCTATTAAAAAGATTTAACACTGAAAGAGATCAAAATGAGTCAAATGAAGTTATTGGCACATCTGCTTCTGTGTTTTCAACTGTTAACTATTGGGTAAGTGAGTTTAGATGTGGCAATGGTACATACACAAATGATGGACATCCAGTGGAAGAAATGGTTTCGAGTGATCAATGAATCAGAGTTCATGAACTAGTTGAGGCCAAAGGAATATCACCAGGTACATTGCTTTCAATTATGCATGAAAAATTTGGGTGAGAAAAATGTCCCAGGTTGTTGAATTTGCTCTGATTGGAGAATGGACGCAATCGTGTGGTTAATTTGTAGGGGTGATTTGGTGCAATCCTGAGAAGTTTCTGGATTGATACATAATTGTGGACAAAACATGGACATACTACTACAAAGGAACAGTGGAAATATTGGGTTTCTAAAAGGGATGCGGTCAGAAAGATGGTGAAATCAGATGACAAGGTGATGACCATGTGGAATAATCTATATTGGAAAAAGGGGCAAACAATAAAGGGAAAGTATTATGCATCGTTATTGCACTGGTTGAGCAAAGAATTCAAGAAAAAACATGCTCATTTGGGAAAGAAAAAAATTTATTCCATCAAGAGAATGAATGGGTGTAGATGTGTGCAGTTTTGTAAATGGAATTACAATATTACAACATGGAATTACATTCTCCGCCAGATTTGACCCCCGGTGATACTCATTCATTTCCAAGCTTAAAGAAATGGCCTCTTGGAAAACAATCAACATTGAAGGAGGAAATCATTTCCAACACAAATGGCAATTATGAGATGACCTTCCGAAATCTTACTTTTTGAACAGCTTAACAAAGTTGAAGAAATGCTGGGAAGAGTGTACCGAGCTAAAAGGAGATTGTTGGAATGTAAAAAAAAGAACCTATCCAAAAGGAATTTTTTTTTCTATTTTCCTAAGCACTTGTTAAATGGATTTATCTCTCAAAAGTTCAGCTGGATTACTTTCTAACTTGTGTAGAAAATGTTGTTAAAAATAAAATGCATAATGGAATAATTCTCACTATTGTTAATTTGCGGAAGGAGAATTTGGGATTAATTGTGAACTGAAAATTCACAAAAATAACTAATAGTAGAACCTGATTCATGAATTTCTTTAAGGATACTAATATTTGATGTGCACATATAATTTCCACAGTTACCTGATCGACTGAATGAAAAGGATCATGTCCATGAGCTTAGTAAAAAGTATGCCATAAGTAACAAACTACTGGCAGACAACTGGCGACAAGCTCTTACTGAAGTAAGGAGGCAGTATGTTGCCATAGACAATGCTCTTGAGGTGAGTACTTTAAGTAAGTTATATAGTAAGTTAAATGTGTTGCCATCAATGAGAATCATCAGGATTCCTCCAACCTTTGAAACAAGGTTTCAATAAAAAGTCTCGGGAAAAAAGATTTATTTCAGATATTTCTACAATATCTCAATATTCTTCAGATTACATCCCTAGAGTGTTTCCACACTTTTGCCAGTGACTTTTCCATGCCTTGAAGGCTCCCTGGTTGGTGGATTCTGGAGGGGCCTTAAGGGTACAAGCGTGCAACTTTCTTTGATGGCACTTAGGGTCCCATTGTGGTGGTATCCTTTGAGGGAGGGAGGATTTCACTTTTGAGAATAGGAAATAGTCTCCTGGTGCCAAGTCAGGGGGGACTGGAACCCTTACGGGAGTTGGGGATTCCCCAACCCCCTTATAAGGGAGTTGGGGAATCATCGCGATGCCTTTGCAGAAGGTCTTCGCAAGCAGACACTCAAGTCTGCTCTTTTGGTTGTTCGTCAACACCTTCGGGGTCTAGTTAATCACAGGTCTTTTATATCACCAAAAATTTCCAGTGCCAATGGTGTGTGCACTGTCATCTTATCAATGTCAATACTATCAGCGATCATACGCATATTGAATTCCCAGTCTCAATTCAACACTTCATGCTTACAAGGGGAAAATATTTTTCCCGATACTTTGTATGCAAGCCTTGTATGTTTGTACATCACTATATAATTGATTCAGAAATTCCAGGTAAGCATATTTTAGATGAATAGAATAATTGGCATTTAAATATGTCTTGAATAGAATGAACTATGAAACTGGGCAAAGTTCAGATTGGGAGAATGAATGTATAATCAAAGGTGGAAAACTAAAAAAAAAGAGATGAAAATATGATTCATGAAGTTTCATAGGGAGCAATGTAATTTTAATGCAAAAGATTGCAATGGCCATTTTAATTTTACGTTTACCTATGCAAATATCAGTGAATCATGAAAATGTATTTCATTGAAAAATTTGAGGAAACCATTGTAATGCACCAATATATGTGTTGTATATACCAGCCGAATATTTTTTTTGTTTCAAATCAGATTATAAAGCACCGTAAGAAATTTGATATGAGTTATGGTCACTGAATATGCGATTCAGATGTGTGTTATTTTTTAACTTGCACCTGGTTGAAGCAAAACAACTTCACTCAAAATGCAGGTTATTTAGAAATAAAAATTGTTTATGTAATTATTACAGATTTATACTAATTTTGCCTCACCATTTTGCAATTTTCATTGCTTTGCCCAAAGTTGGAGAACAAGGTAAAAATTCTAGTTTCTTATGATAAACGAAACTTGCTTTGAACTCATGAAAGCTTTCATAAAAATATTTTAGTTTGCACTGCATAAAGTATTTCTTACATTATTCTCTTTGACATCCATATGCTTAAGCTTACCTTGTTTTACTATCTATCCTTCATTTCATGAAGATGTAATTTGTTGAAGTATAGCTTCATTTGCCATTAATTATTGGACATGGTAGTCTAGGTAGTGTTGGACTACTGGCTGGAGAACCTGGGATTGATTCCCGGTAAAGTCTCTCTGGGCACCCTTAGCTCCACCCAAGCTTTGTAATTTTTCGAGTGCCATAGCTTCACAGGAAACCATAGTAGCACAGGGAAAGGAACTGTCCCCCCTACCCTGATGTGTGAACTTTATACATCATTGGGTTAAGTTCAAGATGAGCTTCTCCCTCATCTATCAAACCAACCATCTGGTTGATTGTTATAATAATAATAATAATACATTTTATTTGTCCAGCGATCAAGTAGTTACAACTGTTACACTTGATATGAGACACGTGTCAGGGGAAAGTGACAAAGTACATACAATGGATACAAGACGCATGCATATCGGGAATAATCGAGAAATTCAGCAATTGAATAAAACATTGTTAATTTTAAGAACCTAAGTAGATTTACTGTAACCATCAATTATGTATTTGATCATTTATTTTGATTGACGTATCTACATATAATATATTTGCATAAATAACCATGATCAATATGCATAGATTATACTTATTATGCATAATACAATGGCTCCTTAACTTATGAATGAACTTATTCCATGTTTCATGAAATTTATGCAGACATGAAGAAACCTATACTTCTGAATTCTGAGTGTACCTACCTTGGCTAATCGAAAAATGACTTCATTCTCAAAACATGTAGTGATGAATATTTTTAGAAAATGTGATGCCAACTCATGAAACCACAAAACATTCTGGAGAACAATTATCGTGTTCCAAAGTCTTTTTCACAAATTTCATTAAATGTAAATTTTAAAAAAATCTTTGGTTGGATGTCTACTTTCTTGTTTTGTCTTCTGCCATGACGTGAGTAAGAACAGTGTATCTCATGTGCTAGTTGCAATAAGGATTTATTTTAAACCATTATCCTTACAGTAAAAGATGGCATCATTTATTTTTGTTTGTAACATTCATCATGAAGGAACCATTTTGTATTGTATTTATACCAAGTTATTCATTATTGACTTAAGACTGAATACATTCCATCAAATATTATAATGAATTGCTGTGGAGTTTTGAAGAAAGAGCCAATAATCCAATTAAGTGTGTACAGCAATGCTTTTCCGAACGTAAAGAAGTGATTCCCAAGTAGTGAGCAGGAAAGAAAACAAGTTTTCTGACCCAATTCTGATATTATCACTTACACTTAAGATGAATACTCTGGGCTTGGTTCCTTATGGTTATTCAATTTAACTCCTCTTCTATGAGTGGGTCACCTGGCCATAGGTGAACTTGTATTTGAAATCCAGAGACCACTTTCTTGTTTCTTTTTTACCATCGTTTGAGTAGCTCTGTATTGAATTAATGTTTAAATGCAGTTCTTTGTATAAAAAACAAAATATTAGGTCATACAAATTCTAATGCTTAAATGTGATTGCTTTTGGAATAGTTGAACTCCTATCTTAGCATAGGGCAGATTTAAGTATGCTGGGAGGCACGACCGCTCGTAATTGCTCTCTCAAGAACCTTTGCTTGACTAGCACATTTTGTGAGCTCTGCTCTTCAGAATAATGAATGCTAATATCTGATAACATTCTCTCCAAATTAATTGTGTACGCAACAATTTCCTGTTAATAGCCCATCTTCTCACCATGTCACCAAACTTCCCTCGTCTCTTTATTTTTTGCTGTCTCTTGTCCCATTTTACCAAACCTTATTCCCATTTTATTTGTTTTCCTTCTAAATGACGTGCCTCATTTCTATAATCTTCTCCCAATATTTCTGTTCCCAATCAATTCCTTCTCTCTTACACTAATGCTTGCTTTCCTGTTTCTTGAGCTCATGTCAATTACTGCGTTCAGCTCCTGCCTTGCTCAAATTCCTGCCGAGTGTAAAATTGCCACTCTTTTTATAATTTTCCTCCTGTGTGCACATAATCTTTTAATTTTAATCAACCTTTCTCAGTATCCTCATGTTCCTTGAGTATTTTATCTTCACATTCTACTTACGATTGGTTCAATTTATTCACTGCTAGGCAAGCACATACTTTATTTACGATCAAAAGTAGCAGTGTAGTCATAACAAGTTTAGCATACTACCTTGATCAAAAAGTTCCCGGAATAACCACCGTGTGGCGCTCCCATCGTTCCGATTTGAGTTCTGTTTTTTTTGTTAAATTGGTACATCTGTTGTTGATATTCCCTTTAAATCTTAGTGTCATAACTTGACATTTGCAAAAGTTACGTAGCCAAGAGTACATCTATCTCTGTGTGTGTTGGCGATTTTTTACAATTGCAGAAATGGATTTAAATTTGCAACAACGAACTTGTATTAAATTTTGCGTAAAAAACGGATTTAGTGGCGCACGGACGTTGGAAATGTTGGAAAAGTGTTTCGGCAACGATTCTCTAAAAAAACGATCGTTGACCAGTGGCACGAGAGGTTCAGAAGTGGTCGTGAGTCAATCGAAGATGATGAACGCAGTGGCAGACCATCGACATCGTAAGTCGGTGAAAAAATTGATAAAGTAAAAGAAATGTTGGTCAATAACCGCAAATTAACCATCAGAGAAATAGCGGAGGACTTGAACATTGCCTATGGATCCGCCCAAGACATTGTGGTTAATGATTTGGGTTTCCGTCGTGTAGCAGCCAAAAGACCTCAATTTCATGCAAAAAAGAGACCGTGTTGACGTCGCAAAAGACATGATTTGCGAGGCTGAATCCGATCCCACATTCATCAAAAGGATCATTACTGGAGACGAGACGTGGGTTTATGAGTACGACACGCAATCCAGACATCAGGCAAGTGAATGGCGTTCACCAAATGAGCCGAGACCAAATCGAGACCACGTCGTTTTCAGTCAAAAAAGAAGGCAATGCTGACGGTTTTCATGGATTACAACGGTGTAGTGCATCATGAATTTTTGCCAGAAGGCCAGACAGTAAACAAAGAGTATTATTTGGGCGTTATGAGACGTTTGCGTGAAGCAATTCGCCGAAAGAGACCAGAAATGTGGGCAGAAAACTCGTGGATTTTGCACCATGATAACGCACCGTCGCACAGTGCTATCATTATTCGTAATTTTTTGACGAAAAATGCAACAAATACCATCCAACAGCCACCGAATTCACCTGATTTGGCTCCCTGTGACTTCTTTCTGTTCAATCGAGTTAAAAAACCATTACGGGGAACGCGTTTTAGCAGCCGAGAGGAAGTAATGGAAAAATCGCAGGAAGCACTGATGGACATACCGAAAACCGAATATAAAAAATGTTTCGAGGATTGGATCAAGCGCTGGAATAAGTGTGTTGCAGTCGATGGGGATTACTTTGAAGGGGACAATATAGATTTAGATGAATAAACTTGTATTTTTAATTTTCTGAATAAATTCCGGGAAATTTTTGATCAAGGTAGTATGTCCTTCACCATATCTTGATCATATTTTGTCTTTCTGACATGACCTATTCCTATCTGAAATAGGTTGTTCATTTATGCAAGTGAAAGGATAACTGTCATTTTTAATAATAATGTGCATCTTGCCAATTTTCTCTGTTATTGGCATTCCTGATGTGCCTTGTGTAAAATATTTAAACCCTAAATCATGTTTTAAATTTCAAATCAATGGGGATGTTTAAGTTTGAAATGTAACTGCTTTTTGATGATGGATAACTGACTTGATGTATACTTCAAATCAAACTCATTATAGCAAAAAATGAAGAAAAAACTGCAAAATTATATACTATTTAAAGCATAAAAGTCTCATTTTACCCTAAAAATTATTTTTAATATTGGGTGTCAAAAGTGAACAGCCACTTTGTTAATAATATTTTTCTCAAAATATCTTTGAGAGCCCAAAAACATTATGTACATGATAAAATATACTATATTCTTGGTGATGAGATAATCACTTAATTGGGGTTAATTTTGTCTTGGAAAATTGTGTGAAAGGGTTATAAGTAGCAGTATGTCTTGAGCGATTTTTTAATTCCAGCCATCTTCTTAATGAATGGCTGCTATTTTCTAAATCTCTTTTTATTTTACTTGGCCAGTTATTTCGCTGAAATAACATTTGATTCAATGGGAAAAATGGACTGATGAAATTAATTTATGATTTGTCAATCGAAAACTGTTTAATATTGGATTCTTGGCAATAAAAAAATCCCTTAAAATATTAGCACATTACTGGCCAGAGTCTATTAATTACAATGAAATTGCACAAATTGGAGCCAAGCCAATGATTTAGGAGTTTGAATCATTGATGATTTGGAATTGATATTTAGGATCCTGCATCTCATTAAGTCTGCCAAATAAATAAATGAAAACAATTGGATATATTTGTTTGCTCATACATTTTTATTTTTGCATTTTTCAAAAAATGACATTTTCATGGTTAACACTCTCATCTAATTTGTTTTCTGATCAAGGTTTTGTTCTGTTGTGAAGTTTGGACTTATTCATGAAAATCTGAAATACAAGGCTGTAGTTATTGTATCAGAATTTAATGTGATTTAAAATTATTATTTGAATGTAATTCTGTGATTGAGCTATGAATTTTATTCCTCGGTGGCACAACTGCAGATTAGGCTTTCAGAGTGATGCAGATGGGCTAAGCCTCTCAATCCATTGCCAGATTAGATGTTGTCATTCAAAATTATATTGATTTGCTTTCGCCAGCCATTTAAACCGATATTGTTTTTTTCTCCCCAAACCAAGACACTGAACAGTGTTCAAGGGGTGGTTCTGCAGTGCCCACCCCTGGCCAAACTCCAGCAGGATTTGGAGGAGGCTAACTTCCTGTCAGTCTCTTCGCCAGTGATTGGCCTGGAAACTGATCCAAATGCCAATGCTTCCATGCCGGCAGATATCTCTCCAGATGGCAGTGACATTCAGGAAATTGGAGTGAAGGAGGATGCCGTGAATGGTAGGGCATAGTGTGCGCACCGTTGAGTGGGACAGCCATTGCTGAATTTCTGTGGACACTGCAATTAATATGGACTGTGTATGAACTGACCTTACTCTCTAAAAATTAGTTTGTCTCCTTTTTAACATGAAACAATGAAGCTGGGAGGATTGTAGAGGGAAAAAATATGGACCATTAATGTGGACCCTGTATATTGTTCATAAAACCAGCAGCTATTTAATAAATCTATCATAATAATAAAAAATGTTTTTGCTTTGTAATCCAATCATTTAATAAGTTTCCTTGAGACTGAAAATGCTTGAAGTTCTTGAAGAAAAACATCTTTGCACGAATAACACATTTTTAAATAAATAAAGAGCTTGCTACTAAGCTTGAAGCTATTGAAATATGGAAACTCTCTGCTAAATAATTGGAAATAATTCATTTGCATGGTAACACCCTCTATCTTAATGGGGTGTACTTTGTAAGGTTTGTATATAAAGTATCGGGAAATATTTAGGAGAAATAGATTTATTTTAGATATTGCAACAGTGACTCAAAATTCTTCAAAGTGCTCCATTGATTTCCTTGAGCATCGATTCACTTTTGCCAGCTGATTTTCCAATGACTCAAAGGCTCCGTGGTTGGTGGATTCCGGAAGATCCTTAAGGGTATGCATGCATGCATTTCTTTGAAGGCACTGTGGTGGTGTCCTTTGGGGGAGGGAGGATTTCCCTTTTGGGAATAGGAAATAGTTAACTGCTGGTGCCAAGTTGTGACCAGCGGACCAGGTCAGAGTCTTCTTCAATACATTGCAGAAGGTCTTTGCAAGCAGACCCTAGACCCTGCATTTGATCTTCCTCCACAGTCTCGGTAATCGTTGAAGAACTCGTGCCCCTTGGAAACTGCAGTTGGTGACATGATTTCATCCCCCCCCCCGCGGGTAGGGGATAGAGAATACTCCCGCAGTATCCCTGCTTGTCGTAAGAGGTGACTAAAAGGGCGGGGAGAAAACCCCGAAAACAAACCCCAAGCCAGCAAGGGATGCGTCTGGACAGTGCTGTGGATCCACTGTCTGTGAGCGGCCATACCATCTGGCCTGCGATCCGCCCAGGTGTTTGCCGTGCCTGGAGATCCATAAGGGAGAGAAGGGGATCCTGGAGGCTGGTTTCGGATGCCCTGTATGGACCAGAGAGCGATATCCCTCTTCGGCCCCGGATTTCACGTAAACGGCAGGCTGCAAGGGCAAGGCAACCTGCCCGCGCTGTGGCAAAGACGCGCACGAGGATAAAGAGTGGTCTTCAGAACTTCTTCGTGTCAATTGCAATGGTACACACCCAGTGTACTCTCGTGATTGTCCGAAGATGAAAGAAGAGAGGAAAGTCATGGAGATCAAAACATTGGAAAAAATCCCATATGCGGAAGCGAGGAGAAAATACAGGGCCCTAATCACCCCAACTTTCTCCTGGCCCTTTGCTTCCATTGCCACCACGCCATGTTTAAAGTGCACTATTGCCATGCAGACAGAGATCCCTAAAGACTCCTCTAGCAACACGCAAGCGCCTAAAGCAAAGAGGGTGAAAGATATAAAGAGTAAGGCAGACAACAAGCCACCTACTCTGGTGGGCCCTTCAAAGAAGAGGCCACAAAAAACCACCAAGGGGAACACGCCGAAAGGGCATGAGAATACACCTTCCCCGCCACCTCCAGCCAAGCCAAAGAAGCCGGAGGTTATTGAAGAGGACCACAGTATCTCGGATACTGAGGTCTTCACAAGCGAGTGGAAGAGGAAACATCGCTTCAAGCAATAACCTCAATGGAGTTGGTCATCTCCCTTTTTAATTAACTTATTTATTTATTTATATATTTATTCATTTTAATTTAGAACTTTAAATGTGTTCCATATTGCAGTGAAACTGCAATGGTTTTTATTGGCACAAGGAGAAGCTGGCTGTTTTAATCCAAGATTTTAAACCCTGTTGCATTTGTCTGCAAGAGACACATTTTAAGGCTTAAGACAAGGGTATTCCAAAGGGGTTCATTGCTTTTAGAATGGATGACCTAAGTGGCCAACGAGCCCAAGGGGGAGTAGCGGTTGCTACTCGTGAGGCCCTTCACACCTCCCGAGTCCAACTGAACTCTCCATTCCAAGCCGTTGCTGTCACGGTGCACACCCCTGAGAGGATTACGTTATGTAACGTGTATCTGCCAGAGGGTGCACCAGTGACTCGCCTGAATCTTGAAGCCCTTGTCCGCCAGCTTCCTCAGCCTTTCATTTTGATGGGTGATTTTAATGCCCATGATCCAGAAACCAGAAGTAATAGGTGAGGACGAATCGTATCCAACTTTATTGAGGATTTTAACCTGTTTTTATTAAATAGCGGTGAAAAAGCTCGCTTTAACAGCTTCAATGGAAAATTCTCAGCAATAGACCTCGCTTTATGCTCGAGAAGTCTAGCCACAAAGCTGAACATGTCCACCCAAAACGATCTCTGTGGGAGTGACCATGTTCCTCTTCTACTCGCAAAAGAAGACTTTTCGCTCAACATTTCAAAACCTCCGGAAAAGTGGCGTATCAACCGTGCGGACTGGCCGCTTTTCAAGCGTACATTTACATATAGACACCACGTAAATTTCGACGCGTTGTACAACGTCGAGAAACTAAGTTCAACGCTCTTGGCGGCAGCTACCAAAAGTGTCCCTCGTACGTCCGGGAATCTTAATCGAGCTCCTGTCCCTTGGTGAAACGGGGAATGCGAAAGGGCGATCCCGGCAAGGAAAAAAGCGCTGAATATTTTTAAAAAATACCCTACTGCAACTAATCTGGCATCGTACCGCCGCCTGAGAGCGCGAACTCGAAGGCCCATCAAGGAGGCCAAGAGGGCTTCCTGGATAGAATTCGTCTCTACCATCAACCATCGCACGCCACTTGGTCAGGTATCGGACAAAGTTAAGAAAATCTCCGGGTCCAAGGGCTCATTTGTCATCTCGCCACTGCTTGTTGCTGGCCGGGTGGTTCCTTCACCTGCCGAAATAAGCAATATATTTGCCAGTCAGTTCGCGGCCAATAGCAGTGACGAGGCCTATGCCGCGGAATTTGCGAACATGAAGAGGCAATGCGAGAGAGTCCCTCTCAATTTTGGTGCAGGTCCTACACGGGAATATTACAATGAGCCTTTCATGCCATGGGAGCTTAAATCCGCCATCGAAGACTCCCATAACACCTCGCCAGGGGCGGACGAAATCCACAACGCTTTTCTCCGGAACATTCCGGAAACTGCGATCGGGGAGGTCCTAAATACCCTCAACCAACTTTGGAACGAGGGCAGTTTTCCAAATGCCTGGCGAGAGTCCATCGTGATACCAATCCCACAACAGGGCAAGGACAAAAATGACCCGAATAACTACGGTCCCATATCTCTCACCAGCTGCCTGTGCAAGGTCGCAGGAACGGATGGTAAACCAATGTCTCATGTGGTGCTTGGAGAGTCGACACCTGCTCTCCGACGCTCAGTGCGGCTTTCGGCGTGGCAGGTCCACGACAGACCATCTGGTACGCACTGAGAACTTCATCCAGGATGCCTTTCTCCAGTGTCAACACGAAACAAAAATGTTTCCATGGTGTGTATTATTGTTCGCTCCCTTTGGGTTCGAGGTGTAATTCTTACTCGACACAAATCAAACAAAAATGTTTCCATGGTGTGTATTATTGCTCATTTTCATCAAATAAACGAAATTAAACCCAGAATAAATCCTGAAGGAAAAGAAATGAGCATAAAAGATGCTTCAGGGGAAGTATTAATGTTAGTGAAAGAGCCCAAATTTCAAAAAATATTGCGAAACACAACAATCTTCTGTTTTAAAGTGACTGTTTGAGGTGTATAGAAGGCATTTATTTCATTTTTAGAAATTTTAATTTTTAACATATCTCCATAAAAAGTGCCAATACTCCCCCCTTAAGGTTCTAGGTGAAAATCTCACTCGGCACAAATCTAACAAAAATGTTTCCTTGGCGTGTATTATTGTTCATTTTCATCAAATAAACAAAATTAAACCAGAATAAATCCTGAAGGACAAGAGATGAGCATAAAAGATGCTTCAGCGCAAGTGTTTATGCTAGTAAAAGAGCCAAAATTAAAAAAAATATTGCGAAAAACAACAATCTTCTGTTTTAGAGTGACTGTTTGAGGTGTATAGAAGGCATTTATTACATTTTTAGAAATTTTATTTTTTCACATTTCTCCATGAAAAGAGCCAATACCCCTTTGGGGTCAAGGTGAAAATCTCACTCGACAAAAATAAAACAAAAATGTTTCCATGGTGTGTATTGATGTTCATTTACATAAAATAAACAAAAAAAACCCCAGAATAAATCCTGAAAGACAAGAAATGAGCATAAAAGATGCTTCAGCGGAAGTTTTAATGTTACTAAAAGAGCCCAAATTTCTAAAAATATTGCGAAAAACAATAATCTTCTGTTTTAGAGTGAATGTTTGAGGTGTATAGAAGGCATTTATTTTATTTTTAGAAGTTTTAATTTTTCACATTTTTCCATGACAAAGTCCCAATACCCCCCCTTTGGGTTATAGGAGAAAATCTCATTCGACACAAATCAAACAAAAATGCTTCAATGGTGTGTATTATTGTTCATTTTCATCAAATAAACAAAATAAAACCCAGATTAATTCCTGAAAGACAAGAGATGAGCATAAAAGATCCTTCAGCGTAAGTGTTAATGTTAGTAAAAGAGCCGAAATTTCAAAAAATATTTCGATAAACAACAATCTTCTGTTTTAAAGTGACTGTTTGAGGTGTATTGAAGACATTTATTTCATTTTTAGAAATTTTATTTTTTCACATTTCTCCATGAAAAGTGCCAATACCCCCCCCTTTGGGTTCTAGGTGAAAATCTCACTCGACAAAAATCAAACAAAAATGTTTCCATGGTTTGTATTATTGTTCATTTTCATCAAATAAACAAAATTAAACCCAGAATAAATCCTGAAGGACAAGAGATGAGCATAAAAGATGCTTCAGCGCAAGTGTTTATGCTAGTAAAAGAGCCCAAATTAAAAAAAAATATTGCGAAACACAACAATCTTCTGTTTTAGAGTGAATGTTTGAGGTGTATAGAAGGCATTTATTTCATTTTTAGAAATTTTAATTTTTCACATATTTCCATGAAAAGTGCCAATACCCCTTTGGGTTCTAGGTGAAAATCTCACACGACACATATCAAACAAAAATGTTTCCAAGGTTGCATTGTTGTTCATTTTTATCAAATAAACAAAAGAAAACCCAGAATAAATCCTGAAAGACAAGAAATGAGCAGAAAAGATGCTTCAGCGCAAGTGTTAATGTTAATAAAAGAGCCCAAATTTCTAAAAATATTGCGAAAAACAACAATATTCTGTTTTGGAGTGAATGTTTGAGGTGTATTGAAGGCATTTATTTCATTTTTAGAAATTTTAATTTTTCACATTTTTCCATGAAAAGTGCCAATACCCCCCCCTTTGGGTTCTAGGTGAAAATCTCACTCGACAGAAATCAAACAAAAATGTATCCAAGGTGTGTAGTGTTGTTCATTTTCATCAAATAAACAAAATAAAACCCAGAATAAATCCTGAAAGACAAGCAATGAGCATAAAAGATGTTTCAGCGCAGGTGTTAATGTTACTAAAGGAGCCAAAATTTCTAAAAATATTGCGAAAAACAACAATCTTCTGTTTTAAAGTGACTGTTTGAGGTGTATAGAAGGCATTTATTTCATTTTTAGAAATTTTAATTTTTTACATTTCTCCATGAAAAGTGCCAATACCCACCCCTTTGGGTTCGAGGTGTAATTCTTACTCGACACAAATCAAACAAAAATGTTTCCATGGTGTGTATTATTGCTCATTTTCATCAAATAAACGAAATTAAACCCAGAATAAACCCTGAAGGAAAAGAAATGAGCATAAAAGATGCTTCAGCGGAAGTATTAATGTTATTGAAAGAGCCCAAATTTCAAAAAATATTGCGAAACACAACAATCTTCTGTTTTAAAGTGACTGTTTGAGGTGTATAGAAGGCATTTATTTCATTTTTAGAAATTTTAATTTTTAACATATCTCCATAAAAAGTGCCAATACTCCCCCCTTTGGGTTCTAGGTGAAAATCTCACTCGGCACAAATCTAACAAAAATGTTTCCTTGGCGTGTATTATTGTTCATTTTCATCAAATAAACAAAATTAAACCAGAATAAATCCTGAAGGACAAGAGATGAGCATAAAAGATGCTTCAGCGCAAGTGTTTATGCTAGTAAAAGAGCCAAAATTAAAAAAAATATTGCAAAAAACAACAATCTTCTGTTTTAGAGTGACTGTTTGAGGTGTATAGAAGGCATTTATTACATTTTTAGAAATTTTATTTTTTCACATTTCTCCATGAAAAGAGCCAATACCCCTTTGGGGTCAAGGTGAAAATCTCACTCGACAAAAATAAAACAAAAATGTTTCCATGGTGTGTATTGATGTTCATTTACATAAAATAAACAAAAAAAATCCAGAATAAATCCTGAAAGACAAGAAATGAGCATAAAAGATGCTTCAGCGGAAGTTTTAATGTTACTAAAAGAGCCCACATTTCTAAAAATATTGCGAAAAACAATAATCTTCTGTTTTAGAGTGAATGTTTGAGGTGTATAGAAGGCATTTATTTTATTTTTAGAAGTTTTAATTTTTCACATTTTTCCATGACAAAGTCCCAATACCCCCCCTTTGGGTTATAGGAGAAAATCTCATTCGACACAAATCAAACAAAAATGCTTCAATGGTGTGTATTATTGTTCATTTTCATCAAATAAACAAAATAAAACCCAGATTAATTCCTGAAAGACAAGAGATGAGCATAAAAGATCCTTCAGCGTAAGTGTTAATGTTAGTAAAAGAGCCGAAATTTCAAAAAATATTTCGATAAACAACAATCTTCTGTTTTAAAGTGACTGTTTGAGGTGTATAAAAGACATTTATTTCATTTTTAGAAATTTTATTTTTTCACATTTCTCCATGAAAAGTGCCAATACTCCCCCCTTTGGGTTCTAGGTGAAAATCTCACTCGACACAAATCAAACAAAAATGTTTCCATGGTGTGTATTATTGTTCATTTTCATCAAATAAACAAAAAAAAACCCAGAATAAATCCTGAAGGACAAGAGATGAGCATAAAAGATGCTTCAGTTCAAGTTTTAATGTTTCTAAAAGAGCCCAAATTTCTAAAAATAATGTTTGAGGTGTATTGAAGGAATTTATTTAATTTTTAGAAATTTTAATTTTTCACATTTTTCCATGAAAAGTGCCAATACCCCCCCCCCTTTGGGTTCTAGGTGAAAATCTCACTCGGCAAAAATCAAAGAAAAATGTTTCCATGGTGTGTATTTTTGTTCATTTTCATCAAATAAACAAAATAAAACCCAGAATAAATCCTGAAAGACAAGAAATGAGCATAAAAGATGCTTCAGCGGAAGTGTTAATTTTAATTAAGGAGCCCAAATTTCTAAAACTATTGCGAAAAACAACAATATTCTGTTTTGGAGTGAATGTTTGAGGTGTATTGAAGGCATTTATTTCATTTTTAGAAATTTCCATGAAAAGTGCCAAAACCCCCCCCTTAGGGTTCTAGGTGAAAATCTCACACTACACAAATCAAAATAAAATGTTTCCATGGTGTGTATTGATGTTCATTTTCATCAAATAAACAAAATAAAACCCAGAATAAATCCTGAAAGATAAGAAATGAGCATAAAAGATGCTTCAGCGCAAGTGTTAATGTTACTAAAAGAGCCCAAATTTCTAAAAATATTGCGAAAAACCACAATATTCTTTTTTTGAATGAATGTTTGAGGTGTATAGAAGGCATTTATTTCATTTTTAGAAATTTTAATTTTTCACATTTTTCCATGAAAAGTGCCAATACCCCCCCCTTTGGGTTCTAGGTGAAAATCTAACTCGACAAAAATCAAACAAAAATGTTTCCATGGTGTGTATTGATGTTCATTTTCATCAAATAAACAAAAAAAAACCCAGAATATATCCTGAAAGATAAGAAATGAGCATAAAAGATGCTTCAGCGCAAGTTTTAATGTTACTAAAAGAGCCAAAATTTCTAAAAATAATGCGAAAAACAACAATCTTCTGTTTAAGAGTGAATGTTTGAGGTGTATAGAAGGCATTTATTTCATTTTTAGAAATTTTAATTTTTCACATTTTTCCATGAAAAGTGCCAATACCCCTTAGGGTTCTAGCTGAAAATCTCACACGACACAAATCAAACAAAAATGTTTCCATGGTGTGTATTTTTGTTCATTTTCATCAAATAAACAAAATAAAACCCAGAATAAATCATGATAGACAAGAAATGAGCATAAAAGATGCTTCAGCGCAAGTTTTAATGTTTCTAAAAGAGCCCAAATTTCTAAAAATAATGTTTGAGGTGTTTTGAAGGAATTTATTTAATTTTTAGGAATTTTAATTTTTCACATTTTTCCATGAAAAAAGCCAATACCCCCCCCTTTGGGTTCTAGGTGAAAATCTCACTCGGCAAAAATCAAACAAAAATGTTTCCATGGTGTGTATTTTTGTTCATTTTCATCAAAAAAACAAAATAAAACCCAGAATAAATCCTGAAAGACAAGAAATGAGCATAAAAGATGCTTCAGGGCAAGTGTTAATGTTATTTAAGAGCCCAAATTTCTAAAAATATTGCGAAAAACAAATATCTTCAGTTTTATAGTGAATGTTTGAGGTGTATAGAAGGCATTTATTTCATTTTTAGAATTTTTAATTTTTCACATTTTTCCATGAAGAGTGCCAATACCCCTTAGGATTCTAGGTGAAAATCTCACATGACACAAATGAAACAAAAATGTTTCCATGGTGTGTATTATTATTCATTTTCATCAAATAAACAAAATAAAACCCAGATTAATTCCTGAAAGACAAGAGATGAGCATAAAAGATCCTTCAGCGTGACTGTGAATGTTAGTAAAAGAGCCCAAATTTCTAAAGATATTGTGAAAAACAACAATATTCTGTTTTAGAGTGAATGTTTGAGGAGTATAGAAGGCATTTATTTCATTTTTAGAAGTTTTAATTTTTCACATTTTTCCATGAAGAGTGCCAATACCCCTTAGGGTTCTAGGGGAAAATCTCACACGACACAAATCAAAATAAAATGTTTCCATGGTGTGTATTTTTGTTCATTTTCATCAAATAAACAAAAGAAAACCCAGAATAAATCCTGAAAGAGAAGAAATGAGCAGAAAAGATGCTTCAGCGCAAGTGTTAATGTTAATAAAAGAGCCCAAATTTCTAAAAATATTGCAAAAAACAACAATATTCTGTATTGGAGTAAATGTTTGAGGTGTATAGAAGGCATTTATTTCATTTTTAGAAATTTTAATTTTTCACGTTTTTCCATGAATTGTGCCAATACCCCTTTGGGGTCAAGGTGAAAATCTCACTCGACAAAAATAAAACAAAAATGTTTCCATGGTGTGTATTGATGTTCATTTACATAAAATAAACAAAAAAAAACCCAGAATAAATCCTGAAAGACAAGGAATGAGCATAAAAGATGCTTCAGCGGAAGTTTAAATGTTACTAAAAGAGCCCAAATTTCTAAAATTATTGCGAAAAACAATAATCTTCTGTTTTAGAGTGAATGTTTGAGGTGTATAGAAGGCATTTATTTTATTTTTAGAAGTTTCAATTTTTCACATTTTTCCATGACAAAGTCCCAATACCCCCCCTTTGGGTTCTAGGTGAAATTCTCACTCGACACAAATCAAACAAAAATGTTTCAATGGTGTGTATGATTGTTCATTTTCATCAAATAAACAAAATAAAACCCAGATTAATTCCTGAAAGACAAGAGATGAGCATAAAAGATCCTTCAGCGTAAGTGTTAATGTTATTAAAGAGCTCAAATTTCTAAAAATATTGCGAAAAACAAATATCTTCAGTTTTATAGTGAATGTTTGAGGTGTATAGAAGGCATTTATTTCAGTTTTAGAATTTTTAATTTTTCACATTTTTCCATGAAGAGTGCCAATACTCCTTAGGGTTCTAGGTGAAAATCTCTCATGACACAAATGAAACAAAAATGTTTCCATGGTGTGTATTATTATTCATTTTCATCAAATAAACAAAATAAAACCCAGATTAATTCCTGAAAGACAAGAGATGAGCATAAAAGATCCTTCAGCGTAAGTGTGAATGTTAGTAAAAGAGCCCAAATTTCTAAAGATTTTGCGAAAAACAACAATATTCTGTTTTGCAGTGAATGTTTGAGGTGTATAAAAGGCATTTATTTCATGTTTAGAAATTTTAATTTTTTACATTTTTCCGTGAAAAGTGCCAATACCCAGCTTTTCACCTAGAACCCCGCTTTGGGTTCTAGGTGAAATTCTCACTCGACACAAATCAAACAAAAATTTTTCCATTGTGTGTATTGATGTTCATTTACATCAAATAAACCAAATAAAACCCAGAATAAATCCTGAAGACAAGAAATGAGCATAAAAGATGCTTCAGTGCAAGTTTTAATGTTACTAAAAGAGCCAAAATTTCTAAAAATATAGTATTGCGAAAAACAAAAATCTTCTTTTTTAGAGTGAATGTTTGAGGTGTATAGAAGGCATTTATTTCATTTTTAGAAATTTTAATTTTTCACATTTTTCCATGAAAAGTGCCAATACCCCCCCCTTTGGGTTCTAGGTGAAAATCTCACTCGACACAAATCAAACAAAAATGTTTCAATGGTGTGTATTGTTGTTCATTTTCATCAAAAAAACAAAATAAAACCCAGAATAAATCCTGAAAGAAAAGAAATGAGCATAAAAGATGCTTTAGCGCAAGTTTTAATGTTTCTAAAAGAGCCCAAATTTCTAAAAATAATGTTTGAGGTGTATTGAAGGAATTTATTTAATTTTTAGAAATTTTAATTTTTCACATTTTTCCATGAAAAGTGCCAATACCCACCCCTTTGGGTTCTAGGTGAAAATCTCACTCGGCAAAAATCAAACAAAAATGTTTCCATGGTGTGTATTTTTGTTCATTTTCATCAAAAAAACAAAATAAAACCCAGAATAAATCCTGAAAGACAAAAAATGAGAATTAAAGATGCTTCAGCGCAAGTGTTAATGATACTCAAAGAGCCCAAATTTCTAAAAATATTGCGAAAAAGAACAATCTTCTATTTTAGAGTGAATGTTTGAGGTGAATAGAAGGCATTTATTTCATTTTTAGAAATTTTAATTTTTCACATTTTTCCATGAAAAGTTCCAATACCCCCCCTTTGGGTTCTAGGTGAAAATCTCACTCGACACAAATCAAACAAAAATGTTTCCATGGTGTGTATTGTTGTTCATTTTCATCAAATAAACAAAATAAAACCCAGAATAAATCCTTAAAGACAAGAAATGAGCAAAAAAGATGCTTCAGCGCAAGTGTTAATGCTGTGTTAATAAGTGTTAATGCTGTGTTAATAAGTGTTAATGCTAAAAGAGCCCAAATATCTAAAAATATTGCGAAAAACAACAATATTCTTTTTTGAGTGAATGTTTGAGGTGTATAGAAGGCATTTATTTCATTTTTAGAAATTTTAATTTTTCACATTTTTCCATGAAAAGTGCCAATACCCCCCCCTTTGGGTTGCTAGATTTGATTTGCTTGTGTCGAGTGAGATAGTGAGATTTGAGCAGCATCAAAGTCTAAAAATGAAATAAATGTCTTTTATACACCTCAAACAGTCACTTTAAACCAGAAGATTGTTGTTTATCGAAATATTTTTTGAAATTTCGGCTCTTTTACTAACATTAAAACTTGAACTGAAGCATCTTTTATGCTCATCTCTTGTCCTTCAGGATTTATTCTGGGTTTTATTTTGTTTATTTGATGTAAATGAACATCAATACACACCATGGAAACATTTTTGTTTTATTTTTGTCGAGTGAGATTTTCACCTTGACCCCAAAGGGGTATTGGCACTTTTCACGGAAAAATGTAAAAAATTAAAATTTCTAAACATGAAATAAATGCCTTTTATACACCTCAAACATTCACTGCAAAACAGAATATTGTTGTTTTTCGCAAAATCTTTAGAAATTTGGGCTCTTTTACTAACATTCACACTTACGCTGAAGGATCTTTTATGCTCATCTCTTGTCTTTCAGGAATTAATCTGGGTTTTATTTTGTTTATTTGATGAAAATGAATAATAATACACACCATGGAAACATTTTTGTTTCATTTGTGTCATGAGAGATTTTCACCTAGAACCCTAAGGAGTATTGGCACTCTTCATGGAAAAATGTGAAAAATTAAAAATTCTAAAACTGAAATAAATGCCTTCTATACACCTCAAACATTCACTATAAAACTGAAGATATTTGTTTTTCGCAATATTTTTAGAAATTTGAGCTCTTTAATAACATTAACACTTACGCTGAAGGATCTTTTATGCTCATCTCTTGTCTTTCAGGAATTAATCTGGGTTTTATTTTTTTTATTTGATGAAAATGAACAATCATACACACCATTGAAACATTTTTGTTTGATTTGTGTCGAGTGAGAATTTCACCTAGAACCCAAAGGGGGGGTATTGGGACTTTGTCATGGAAAAATGTGAAAAATTGAAACTTCTAAAAATAAAATAAATGCCTTCTATACACCTCAAACATTCACTCTAAAACAGAAGATTATTGTTTTTCGCAATAATTTTAGAAATTTGGGCTCTTTTAGTAACATTTAAACTTCCGCTGAAGCATCTTTTATGCTCATTCCTTGTCTTTCAGGATTTATTCTGGGGTTTTTTTTTGTTTATTTTATGTAAATGAACATCAATACACACCATGGAAACATTTTTGTTTTATTTTTGTCGAGTGAGATTTTCACCTTGACCCCAAAGGGGTATTGGCACCTTTCATGGAATTACGTGAAAAATTAAAATTTCTAAAAATGTAATAAATGCCTTCTATACACCTCAAACAGTCACTCTAAAACAGAAGATTGTTGTTTTTCGCAATATTTTTAGAAATTTTGGCTCCCATTAACACTTGCGCTGAAACATCTTTTATGCTCATTTCTTGTCTTTCAGGATTTATTCTGGGTTTTATTTTGTTTATTTGATGAAAATGAACAACACTACACACCTTGGATACATTTTTGTTTGATTTCTGTCGAGTGAGATTTTCACCTAGAACCCAAAGGGGGGGGGGTTTGGCACTTTTCATGGAAAAATGTGAAAAATTAAAAACTTCTAAAAATGAAATAAATGCCGTCTATACTCCACATACATTCACTCTAAAACAGAAGATTGGATTTTTTCGCAATATTTTTAGAAATTTGGTATCTTTTAGTAACATTAACACTTGCACTAAAGCATTTTTAATGCTCATTTCTTGTCTTTCAGGATTTATTCTGGGTTTTATTTTGTTTATTTGATGAAAATGAACAATAATACACACCATGGAAACATTTTTGTTTGATTTGTGTCGAGTGAGATTTTCACCTAGAACCCAAAGGGGTATTGGCACCTTTCATGGAATTACGTGAAAAATTAAAATTTCTAAAAATGAAATAAATGCCTTCTATGCACCTCAAACATTCACCCTAAAACAGAATATTTCGTTTTTTTTCGCAATATTTTTAGAAATTTGGGCCCTTTTAGCATTAACACTTATTAACACAGCATTAACACTTATTAACACAGCATTAACACTTGCGCTGAAGCATCTTTTTTGCTCATTTCTTGTCTTTAAGGATTTATTCTGGGTTTTATTTTGTTTATTTGATGAAAATGAACAAAAATACACACCATGGAAACATTTTTGTTTCATTTGTGTCGTGTGAGATTTTCACCTAGAACCCTAAGGGGTATTGGCACTTTTCATGGAAAAATGTGAAAAATTAAAATTTCTAAAAATTAAATAAATTCCTTCAATACACCCTCAAACATTATTTTTAGAAATTTGGGCTCTTTTAGTAACATTAAAACTTGCGCTGAAGCATCTATCATGCTCATTTCTTGTCTTTCAGGATTTGTTCTGGGTTTTATTTTCTTTATTTGATGAAAATGAACAACAACGCACACCATGGAAACATTTTTGTTTGATTTGTGTCGTGTGAGATTTTCACCTAGAACCCAAAGGGGGGGGTATTGGCACTTTTCATGGAAAAATGTGAAAAATTAAAATTTCTAAAAATGAAATGAATGCCTTCTATACACCTCAAACATTCACTTTAAAAAAGAATATTGTTGTTTTTCGCAATATTTTTAGAAATTTGGGTTCTTTTAGTAACATTAACACTTGCGCTGAAGCATCTTATATGCTCATTTCTTGACTTTAAGGATTTATTCTGGGTTTTATTTTGTTTTTTTGATGAAAATGAGCAACAATACATACCATGGAAACATTTTTGTTTGATTTGTGTCGTGTGAGATTTTCACCTAAAACCCTAAGGGGTAATGGCACTCTTCATGGAAAAATGTGAAAATTTAAATTTCTAAAAATGAAATAAATGCCTTTTATACACCTCAAACATTCACTGCAAAACAGAAGATTGTTGTTTTTTCGCAATATTTTTAGAAATTTGGGCTCTTTAATAACATAAACACTTGCCCTAAAGCATCTTTTATGCTCATTTCTTGTCTTTCAGGATTTATTCTCGGTTTTATTTGGTTTATTTGATGTAAATGAACATCAATACACACCATGGAAAAATTTTTGTTTAATTTGTGTCGAGTGAGAATTTCACCTAGAATCCAAAGGGGGGGGGGTATTGGCACTTTTCATGGAAAAATGTGAAAAATTAAAATTTCTAAAAATGAAATAAATGCCTTCTATACACCTCAAACAGTCACTTTAAAACAGAAGATTGTTGTTTTTCGCAATATTTTTAGAAATTTTGGCTCTTTTAGTAACATTAACACTTGCGCTGAAGCATCTTTTATGCTCATTTCTTGTCTTTCAGGATTTATTCTGGGTTTTATTTTCTTTATTTGATGAAAATGAACAAAAATACACACCATGGAAAAATTTTTGTTTAATTTGTGTCGAGTGAGAATTTCACCAAAAATCCAAATTTTTTAAATTTTTCCATGAAAAGTGCCAATACCCCTTTGGGTTCTAGGTGAATATCTCACTCGACACAAATCAAACAAAAATGTTTCCATGATGTGTATTGTTGTTCATTTTCATCAAATAAACAAAATAAAACCCAGAATAAATCCTGAAATAAGAGTAGTGAGCATAAAAGATGCTTCTGCGCAAGTGTTAATTTTAATTAAGGAGCCCAAATTTGTAAAACTATTGCGAAAAGCAACAATATTCTGTTTTGGAGTGAATGTGTGAGGTGTATAGAAGGCATTTATTTCATTTTTAGAAATTTTAATTTTTCACATTTTTCCATGAAAAGTGCCAATACCCCCCCCTTTGGGTTCTAGGTGAAAATCTCACTCGACACAAATCAAACAAAAATGTTTCCATGGTGTGTATTGACGTTCATTTACATCAAATAAACCAAATAAAACCCAGAATAAATCCTGAAAGACAAGAAATGAGCATAAAAGATGCTTCAGGGCAAGTGTTAATGTTGTTAAAGAGCCCAAATTTCTAAAAATATTGCGAAAAACAACAATCTTCTGTTTTGCAGTGAATGTTTGAGGTGTATAAAAGGCATTTATTTCATTTTTAGAAATTTAAATTTTCACATTTTTCCATGAAGAGTGCCAATACCCCTTAGGGTTCTAGGTGAAAATCTCACACGACACAAATCAAACAAAAATGTTTCCATGGTATGTATTGTTGCTCATTTTCATCAAAAAAAAAAAATTAAACCCAGAATAAATCCTTAAAGTCAAGAAGTGAGCATAAAAGATGCTTCAGCGCAAGTGTTAATGTTACTAAAAGAGCCAAAATTTCTAAAAATATTGCGAAAAACAACAATCTTCTGTTTTAAAGTGACTGTTTGAGGTGTATAGAAGGCATTTATTTCATTTTTAGAAATTTTAATTTTTCACATTTTTCCATGAAAAGTGCCAATACCCCCCCCCCTTTGGATTCTAGGTGAAATTCTCACTCGACACAAATTAAACAAAAATTTTTCCATGGTGTGTATTGATGTTCATTTACATCAAATAAACCAAATAAAACCGAGAATAAATCCTGAAAGACAAGAAATGAGCATAAAAGATGCTTTAGGGCAAGTGTTTATGTTATTAAAGAGCCCAAATTTCTAAAAATATTGCGAAAAACAACAATCTTCTGTTTTGCAGTGAATGTTTGAGGTGTATAAAAGGCATTTATTTCATTTTTAGAAATTTAAATTTTCACATTTTTCCATGAAGAGTGCCATTACCCCTTAGGGTTTTAGGTGAAAATCTCACACGACACAAATCAAACAAAAATGTTTCCATGGTATGTATTGTTGCTCATTTTCATCAAAAAAACAAAATAAAACCCAGAATAAATCCTTAAAGTCAAGAAATGAGCATATAAGATGCTTCAGCGCAAGTGTTAATGTTACTAAAAGAACCCAAATTTCTAAAAATATTGCGAAAAACAACAATATTCTTTTTTAAAGTGAATGTTTGAGGTGTATAGAAGGCATTCATTTCATTTTTAGAAATTTTAATTTTTCACATTTTTCCATGAAAAGTGCCAATACCCCCCCCTTTGGGTTCTAGGTGAAAATCTCACACGACACAAATCAAACAAAAATGTTTCCATGGTGTGCGTTGTTGTTCATTTTCATCAAATAAAGAAAATAAAACCCAGAACAAATCCTGAAAGACAAGAAATGAGCATGATAGATGCTTCAGCGCAAGTTTTAATGTTACTAAAAGAGCCCAAATTTCTAAAAATAATGTTTGAGGGTGTATTGAAGGAATTTATTTAATTTTTAGAAATTTTAATTTTTCACATTTTTCCATGAAAAGTGCCAATACCCCTTAGGGTTCTAGGTGAAAATCTCACACGACACAAATGAAACAAAAATGTTTCCATGGTGTGTATTTTTGTTCATTTTCATCAAATAAACAAAATAAAACCCAGAATAAATCCTTAAAGACAAGAAATGAGCAAAAAAGATGCTTCAGCGCAAGTGTTAATGCTGTGTTAATAAGTGTTAATGCTGTGTTAATAAGTGTTAATGCTAAAAGGGCCCAAATTTCTAAAAATATTGCGAAAAAAAACGAAATATTCTGTTTTAGGGTGAATGTTTGAGGTGCATAGAAGGCATTTATTTCATTTTTAGAAATTTTAATTTTTCACGTAATTCCATGAAAGGTGCCAATACCCCTTTGGGTTCTAGGTGAAAATCTCACTCGACACAAATCAAACAAAAATGTTTCCATGGTGTGTATTATTGTTCATTTTCATCAAATAAACAAAATAAAACCCAGAATAAATCCTGAAAGACAAGAAATGAGCATTAAAAATGCTTTAGTGCAAGTGTTAATGTTACTAAAAGATACCAAATTTCTAAAAATATTGCGAAAAAATCCAATCTTCTGTTTTAGAGTGAATGTATGTGGAGTATAGACGGCATTTATTTCATTTTTAGAAGTTTTTAATTTTTCACATTTTTCCATGAAAAGTGCCAAACCCCCCCCCCTTTGGGTTCTAGGTGAAAATCTCACTCGACAGAAATCAAACAAAAATGTATCCAAGGTGTGTAGTGTTGTTCATTTTCATCAAATAAACAAAATAAAACCCAGAATAAATCCTGAAAGACAAGAAATGAGCATAAAAGATGTTTCAGCGCAAGTGTTAATGGGAGCCAAAATTTCTAAAAATATTGCGAAAAACAACAATCTTCTGTTTTAGAGTGACTGTTTGAGGTGTATAGAAGGCATTTATTACATTTTTAGAAATTTTAATTTTTCACGTAATTCCATGAAAGGTGCCAATACCCCTTTGGGGTCAAGGTGAAAATCTCACTCGACAAAAATAAAACAAAAATGTTTCCATGGTGTGTATTGATGTTCATTTACATAAAATAAACAAAAAAAACCCCAGAATAAATCCTGAAAGACAAGGAATGAGCATAAAAGATGCTTCAGCGGAAGTTTAAATGTTACTAAAAGAGCCCAAATTTCTAAAATTATTGCGAAAAACAATAATCTTCTGTTTTAGAGTGAATGTTTGAGGTGTATAGAAGGCATTTATTTTATTTTTAGAAGTTTCAATTTTTCACATTTTTCCATGACAAAGTCCCAATACCCCCCCTTTGGGTTCTAGGTGAAATTCTCACTCGACACAAATCAAACAAAAATGTTTCAATGGTGTGTATGATTGTTCATTTTCATCAAATAAAAAAAATAAAACCCAGATTAATTCCTGAAAGACAAGAGATGAGCATAAAAGATCCTTCAGCGTAAGTGTTAATGTTATTAAAGAGCTCAAATTTCTAAAAATATTGCGAAAAACAAATATCTTCAGTTTTATAGTGAATGTTTGAGGTGTATAGAAGGCATTTATTTAAGTTTTAGAATTTTTAATTTTTCACATTTTTCCATGAAGAGTGCCAATACTCCTTAGGGTTCTAGGTGAAAATCTCTCATGACACAAATGAAACAAAAATGTTTCCATGGTGTGTATTATTATTCATTTTCATCAAATAAACAAAATAAAACCCAGATTAATTCCTGAAAGACAAGAGATGAGCATAAAAGATCCTTCAGCGTAAGTGTGAATGTTAGTAAAAGAGCCCAAATTTCTAAAGATTTTGCGAAAAACAACAATATTCTGTTTTGCAGTGAATGTTTGAGGTGTATAAAAGGCATTTATTTCATGTTTAGAAATTTTAATTTTTTACATTTTTCCGTGAAAAGTGCCAATACCCCTTTGGGGTCAAGGTGAAAATCTCACTCGACAAAAATAAAACAAAAATGTTTCCATGGTGTGTATTGATGTTCATTTACATCAAATAAACAAAATAAAACCCAGAATAAATCCTGAAGGACAAGAGATGAGCATAAAAGATGCTTCAGTTCAAGTTTTAATGTTAGTAAAAGAGCCGAAATTTCAAAAAATATTTCGATAAACAACAATCTTCTGGTTTAAAGTGACTGTTTGAGGTGTATAAAAGACATTTATTTCATTTTTAGAAATTTTATTTTTTCACATTTCTCCATGAAAAGTGCCAATACCCCTTTGGGGTCAAGGTGAAAATCTCACTCGACAAAAATAAAACAAAAATGTTTCCATGGTGTGTATTGATGTTCATTTACATAAAATAAACAAAAAAACCCCAGAATAAATCCTGAAAGACAAGGAATGAGCATAAAAGATGCTTCAGCGGAAGTTTTAATGTTACTAAAAGAGCCCAAATTTCTAAAATTATTGCGAAAAACAATAATCTTCTTTTTTAGAGTGAATGTTTGAGGTGTATAGAAGGCATTTATTTTATTTTTAGAAGTTTCAATTTTTCACATTTTTCCATGACAAAGTCCCAATACCCCCCCTTTGGGTTCTAGGTGAAAATCTCACTCGGCAAAAATCAAACAAAAATGTTTCAATGGTGAGTATTTTTGTTCATTTTCATCAAATAAACAAAATAAAACCCAGAATAAATCCTGAACTACAAGAAATGAGCATAAAAGATGCTTCAGCGGAAGTTTTAATGTTACTAAAAGAGCCCAAATTTCTAAAAATATTGCGAAAAACAACAATATTCTGTTTTGGAGTGAATGTTTGAGGTGTATTGAAGGCATTTATTTCATTTTTTGAAATTTCCATGAAAAGTGCCAAAACCCCCCCCTTAGGGTTCTAGGTGAAAATCTCACTCGACACAAATCAAACAAAAATGTTTCCATGGTGTGTATCTTTGTTCATTTTCATCAAATAAACAAAATAAAACCCAGACTAAATCCTGATTGACAAGAAATGAGCATAAAAGATGCTTTAGCGCAAGTTTAAATGTTTCTAAAAGAGCCCAAATTTCTAAAAATAATGTTTGAGGTGTATTGAAGGAATTTATTTAATTTTTAGAAATTTTAATTTTTCACATTTTTCCATGAAAAGTGCCAATACCCACCCCTTTGGGTTCTAGGTGAAAATCTCACTCGGCAAAAATCAAACAAAAATGTTTCCATGGTGTGTATTTTTGTTCATTTTCATCAAAAAAACAAAATAAAACCCAGAATAAATCCTGAAAGACAAGAAATGCGAATTAAAGACGCTTCAGCGCAAGTGTTAATGATACTCAAAGAGCCCAAATTTCTAAAAACATTGCGAAAAACAACACTCTTCTATTTTAGAGTGAATGTTTGATGTGTATAGAAGCCATTTATTTCATTTTTAGAAATTTTAATTTTTCACATTTTTCCATGAAAAGTGCCAATACCCCCCCCTTTGGGTTCTAGGTGAAAATCTCACTCGACAGAAATCAAACAAAAATGTTTCCATGGTGTGTATTGTTGTTCATTTTCATCAAATAAACAAAATAAAACCCAGAATAAATCGGGAAAGACAAGAAATGAGAATATAAAAGATGCTTCAGCGCTAGTGTTAATGTTACTATAAGAGACCAAATTTCTAAAAATATTGCGAAAATCAACAATCTTCTGTTTTAGACTGAATGTTTGAGGTGAATAGAAGGCATTTATTTCATTTTTAGAAATTTTAATTTTTCACATTTTTCCATGAAAAGTTCCAATACCCCCCCCTTTGGGTTCTAGGTGAAAATCTCACTCGACACAAATCAAACAAAAATGTTTCCATGGTGTGTATTGTTGTTCATTTTCATCAAATAAAGAAAATAAAACCCAGAATAAATCCTGAAAGACAAGAAATGAGCATAAGAGATGCTTCAGCGCAAGTGTTAATGATACTAAAAGAGCCAAAATTTCTAAAAATATTGCGAAAAACAACAATCTTCTGTTTTAAAGTGACTGTTTGAAGTGTATAGAAGGCATTTATTTCATTTTTAGAAATTTCCATGAAAAGTGCCAAAACCCCCCCCTTAGGGTTCTAGGTGAAAATCTCACACGACACAAATCAAAATAAAATGTTTCCATGGTGTGTATTGTTGTTCATTTTCATCAAATAAACAAAATAAAACCCAGAATAAATCCTGAAATAAGAGTAGTGAGCATAAAAGATGCTTCAGCGCAAGTGTTAATTTTAATTAAGGAGCCCAAATTTCTAAAACTATTGCGAAAAACAACAATATTCTGTTTTGGAGTGAATGTGTGAGGTGTATAGAAGGCATTTATTTCATTTTTAGAAATTTTAATTTTTCACATTTTTCCATGAAAAGTGCCAATACCCCCCCCTTTGGGTTCTAGGTGAAAATCTCACTCGACACAAAACAAACAAAAATGTTTCCATGGTGTGTATTGTTGTTAATTTTAATCAAATAAACAAAATAAAACCCAGAATAAATCCTGAAATACAAGAAGTGAGCATAAAAGATGCTTCAGCGCAAGTGTTAATTTTAATTAAGGAGCCCAAATTTCTAAAACTATAGCGAAAAACAACAATATTCTTTTTTTGAGTGAATGTTTGAGGTGTATAGAAGGCATTTATTTCATTTTTAGAAATTTTAATTTTTCACATTTTTCCATGAAAAGTGCCAATACCCCCCCCCGTTGGGTTCTAGGTGAAAATCTCACTCGGCACAAATCAAACAAAAATGTTTCCATGGTGTGTATTTTTGTTCATTTTCATCAAATAAACAAAATAAAACCCAGAATAAATCCTGAAAGACAAGAAATGAGCATAAAAGATGCTTCAGCGGAAGTTTTAATGTTACTAAAAGAGCCCAAATTTCTAAAAATATTGCGAAAAACAACAAAATTCTGTTTTGGAGTGAATGTTTGAGGTGTATAGAAGGCATTTATTTCATTTTTAGAAATTTTAATTTTTTAAATTTTTCCATGAAAAGTGCCAATACCCCTTTGGGTTCTAGGTGAATATCTCACTCGACACAAATCAAACAAAAATGTTTCCATGATGTGTATTGTTGTTCATTTTCATCAAATAAACAAAATAAAACCCAGAATAAATCCTGAAATAAGAGTAGTGAGCATAAAAGATGCTTCTGCGCAAGTGTTAATTTTAATTAAGGAGCCCAAATTTGTAAAACTATTGCGAAAAGCAACAATATTCTGTTTTGGAGTGAATGTGTGAGGTGTATAGAAGGCATTTATTTCATTTTTAGAAATTTTAATTTTTCACATTTTTCCATGAAAAGTGCCAATACCCCCCCCTTTGGGTTCTAGGTGAAAATCTCACTCGACACAAATCAAACAAAAATGTTTCCATGGTGTGTATTGACGTTCATTTACATCAAATAAACCAAATAAAACCCAGAATAAATCCTGAAAGACAAGAAATGAGCATAAAAGATGCTTCAGGGCAAGTGTTAATGTTGTTAAAGAGCCCAAATTTCTAAAAATATTGCGAAAAACAACAATCTTCTGTTTTGCAGTGAATGTTTGAGGTGTATAAAAGGCATTTATTTCATTTTTAGAAATTTAAATTTTCACATTTTTCCATGAAGAGTGCCAATACCCCTTAGGGTTCTAGGTGAAAATCTCACACGACACAAATCAAACAAAAATGTTTCCATGGTATGTATTGTTGCTCATTTTCATCAAAAAAAAAAAATTAAACCCAGAATAAATCCTTAAAGTCAAGAAATGAGCATATAAGAGGCTTCAGCGCAAGTGTTAATGTTACTAAAAGAGCCCAAATTTCTAAAAATATTGCGAAAAACAACAATATTCTTTTTTAAAGTGAATGTTTGAGGTGTATAGAAGGCATTTATTTCATTTTTAGAAATTTTAATTTTTCACATATTTCCATGAAAAGTGCCAATACCCCCCCCTTTGGGTTCTAGGTGAAAATCTCACACGACACAAATCAAACAAAAATGTTTCCATGGTGTGTATTGTTGTTCATTTTCATCAAATAAACAAAATAAAACCCAGAATAAATCCTTAAAGACAAGAAATGAGCAAAAAAGATGCTTCAGCGCAAGTGTTAATGCTGTGTTAATAAGTGTTAATGCTGTGTTAATAAGTGTTAATGCTAAAAGAGCCCAAATATCTAAAAATAATGCGAAAAACAACAATATTCTTTTTTTGAGTGAATGTTTGAGGTGTATAGAAGGCATTTATTTCATTTTTAGAAATTTTAATTTTTCACATTTTTCCATGAAAAGTGCCAAAAGTTGGGTTCTAGGTGAAAATCTCACGCGGCAAAAATCAAACAAAAATGTTTCCGTGGTGTGTACTTTTGTTCATTTTCATCAAATAAACAAAATAAAACCCAGAATAAATCCTGAAAGACAAGAAATGAGCATAAAAGATTCTTCAGCGGAAGTTTTAATGTTACTAAAAGAGCCCAAATTTCTAAAAATATTGCGAAAAACAACAATATTCTGTTTTGGAGTGAATGTTTGAGGTGTATTGAAGGCATTTATTTCATTTTTAGAAATTTCCATGAAAAGGGCAAAAACCCCCCCCTTAGGGTTCTAGGTGAAAATCTCACACGACACAAATCAAAATAAAATGTTTCCATGGTGTGTATTGATGTTCATTTTCATCAAATAAACAAAATAAAACCCAGAATAAATCCTGAAAGATAAGAAATGAGCATAAAAGATGCTTCAGCGCAAGTGATAATGTTACTAAAAGAGCCCAAATTTCTAAAAATATTGCGAAAAACAACAATATTCTTTTTTTGAGTGAATGTTTGAGGTGTATAGAAGGCATTTATTTCATTTTTAGAAATTTTAATTTTTTAAATTTTTCCATGAAAAGTGCCAATACCCCTTTGGGTTCTAGCTGAAAATCTCACACGACACAAATCAAACAAAAATGTTTCCATGGTGTGTATTTTTGTTCATTTTCATCAAATAAACAAAATAAAACCCAGAAGAAATCCTGAAAGACAAGAAATGAGCATAAAACATGCTTCAGCGCGAGTGTTAATTTTACAAAAAGAGCCCAAATTTCTAAAACTATTGCGAAAAACAACAATATTCTGTTTTGGAGTGAATGTGTGAGGTGTATAGAAGGCATTTATTTCATTTTTAGAAATTTTAATTTTTCACATTTTTCCATGAAAAGTGCCAATACCCCCCCCTTTGGGTTCTAGGTGAAAATCTCACACGACACAAATCAAACAAAAATGTTTCCATGGTGTGCGTTGTTGTTCATTTTCATCAAATAAAGAAAATAAAACCCAGAACAAATCCTGAAAGACAAGAAATGAGCATAATAGATGCTTCAGCGCAAGCTTTAATGTTACTAAAAGAGCCCAAATTTCTAAAAATAATGTTTGAGGGTGTATTGAAGGAATTTATTTAATTTTTAGAAATTTTAATTTTTCACATTTTTCCATGAAAAGTGCCAATACCCCTTAGGGTTCTAGATGAAAATCTCACACGACACAAGTCAAACCAAAATGTTTCCATGGTGTGTATTGTTGTTCATTTTCATCAAATAAACAAAATAAAACCCAGAATAAATCCTTAAAGACAAGAAATGAGCAAAAAAGATGCTTCAGCGAAAGTGTTAATGCTGTGTTAATAAGTGTTAATGCTGTGTTAATAAGTGTTAATGCTAAAAGAGCCCAAATATCTAAAAATATTGCGAAAAACAACAATATTCCTTTTTTGAGTGAATGTTTGAGGTGTATAGAAGGCATTTATTTCATTTTTAGAAATTTTAATTTTTCACATTTTTCCATGAAAAGTGCCAATACCCCCCCCTTTGGGTTCTAGGTGAAAATCTCACTCGGCAAAAATCAAACAAAAATGTTTCCATGGTGTGTATTTTTGTTCATTTTCATCAAATAAACAAAATAAAACCCAGAATAAATCCTGAAAGACAAGAAATGAGCATAAAAGATGCTTCAGCGGAAGTTTTAATGTTACTAAAAGAGCCCAAATTTCTAAAAATATTGCGAAAAACAACAATATTCTGTTTTGGAGTGAATGTTTGAGGTGTATTGAAGGCATTTATTTCATTTTTAGAAATTTCAATGAAAAGTGCCAAAACCCCCCCCTTAGGGTTCTAGGAGAAAATCTCATACGACACAAATCAAAATAAAATGTTTCCATGGTGTGTATTGATGTTCATTTTCATCAAATAAAATAAATAAAACCCAGAATAAATCCTGAAAGATAAGAAATGAGCATAAAAGATGCTTCAGCGCAAGTGTTAATGTTACTAAAAGAGCCCAAATTTCTAAAAATATTGCGAAAAACAACAATATTCTTTTTTTGAGTGAATGTTTGAGGTGTATAGAAGGCATTTATTTCATTTTTAGAAATTTTAATTTTTTAAATTTTTCCATGAAAAGTGCCAATACCCCTTTGGGTTCTAGGTGAATATCTCACTCGACACAAATCAAACAAAAATGTTTCCATGGTGTGTATTGTTGTTCATTTTCATCAAATAAACAAAATAGAACCCAGAATAAATCCTGAAATACAAGAAGTGAGCATAAAAGATGCTTCAGCGCAAGTGTTAATTTTAATTAAGGAGCCCAAATTTCTAAAACTATTGCGAAAAACAACAATATTCTGTTTTGGAGTGAATGTGTGAGGTGTATAGAAGGCATTTATTTCATTTTTAGAAATTTTAATTTTTCACATTTTTCCATGAAAAGTACCAATACCCCCCCCTTTGGGTTCTAGGTGAAAATCTCACACGACACAAATCAAACAAAAATGTTTCCATGGTGTGCGTTGTTGTTCATTTTCATCAAATAAAGAAAATAAAACCCAGAACAAATCCTGAAAGACAAGAAATGAGCATAATAGATGCTTCAGCGCAAGTTTTAATGTTACTAAAAGAGCCCAAATTTCTAAAAATAAAGTTTGAGGGTGTTTTGAAGGAATTTATTTAATTTTTAGAAATTTTAATTTTTCACATTTTTCCATGAAAAGTGCCAAAACCCCTTAGGGTTCTAGATGAAAATCTCACACGACACAAGTCAAACAAAAATGTTTCCATGGTGTGTATTGTTGTTCATTTTCATCAAATAAACAAAATAAAACCCAGAATAAATCCTTAAAGACAAGAAATGAGCAAAAAAGATGCTTCAGCGCAAGTGTTAATGCTGTGTTAATAAGTGTTAATGCTGTGTTAATAAGTGTTAATGCTAAAAGAGCCCAAATATCTAAAAATATTGCGAAAAACAACAATATTCCTTTTTTGAGTGAATGTTTGAGGTGTATAGAAGGCATTTATTTCATTTTTAGAAATTTTAATTTTTCACATTTTTCCATGAAAAGTGCCAATACCCCCCCCTTTGGGTTCTAGGTGAAAATCTCACTCGGCAAAAATCAAACAAAAATGTTTCCATGGTGTGTATTTTTGTTCATTTTCATCAAATAAACAAAATAAAACCCAGAATAAATCCTGAAAGACAAGAAATGAGCATAAAAGATGCTTCAGTGGAAGTTTTAATGTTACTAAAAGAGCCCAAATTTCTAAAAATATTGCGAAAAACAACAATATTCTGTTTTGGAGTGAATGTTTGAGGTGTATTGAAGGCATTTATTTCATTTTTAGAAATTTCCATGAAAAGTGCCAAAACCCCGCCCTTAGGGTTCTAGGTGAAAATCTCACACGACACAAATCAAAATTAAATGTTTCCATGATGTGTATTGATGTTCATTTTCATCAAATAAACAAAATAAAACCCAGAATAAATCCTGAAAGATAAGAAATGAGCATAAAAGATGCTTCAGCGCAAGTGTTAATGTTACTAAAAGAGCCCAAATTTCTAAAAATATTGCGAAAAACAACAATATTCTTTTTTTGAGTGAATGTTTGAGGTGTATAGAAGGCATTTATTTCATTTTTAGAAATTTTAATTTTTTAAATTTTTCCATGAAAAGTGCCAATACCCCTTTGGGTTCTAGGTGAATATCTCACTCGACACAAATCAAACAAAAATGTTTCCATGGTGTGTATTGTTGTTCATTTTCATCAAATAAACAAAATAAAACCCAGAATAAATCCTGAAATACTAGAAGTGAGCATAAAAGATGCTTCAGCGCAAGTGTTAATTTTAATTAAGGAGCCCAAATTTCTAAAACTATTGCGAAAAACAACAATATTCTGTTTTGGAGTGAATGTGTGAGGTGTATAGAAGGCATTTATTTCATTTTTAGAAATTTTAATTTTTCACATTTTCCCATGAAAAGTGCCAATACCCCTTAGGGTTCTAGGTAAAAATCTCACACGACATAATCAAACAAAAATTTTTCCATGGTGTGTATTATTGTTCATTTTCATCAAATAAACAAAATAAAACCCAGAATAAATCCTGAAAGACAAGAAATGAGCATACGAGATGCTTCAGCGCAAGTGTTAATGTTACTAAAAGAGCCCAAATTTCTAAAAATATTGCGAAAAAATCCAATCTTCGGTTTTAGAGTGAATGTATGAGGTGCATAGAAGGCATTTATTTCATTTTTAGAAATTTAAATTTTTCACTTATTTCAATGAAAAGTGCCAATACCACTTTGGGTTCTAGGTGAAAATCTCACACGACACAAATCAAACAAAAATGTTTCCATGGTGTGTATTATTGTTCATTTTCATCAAATAAACAAAATAAAACCCAGAATAAAACCTGAAAGACAAGAAATGAGCATAAAAGATGCTTCAGCGCAAGTGTTAATGTTATTAAAGAGCCCAAATTTCTAAAAATATTGCGAAAAACAACAATATTCAGTTTAATAGTGAATGTTTGAGGTTATAGAAGGCATTTATTTCATTTTTAGAAATTTTAATTTTTCACATTTTTCCATGAAGAGTGCCAATACACCTTAGGGTTCTAGGTGAAAATCTCACACGACACAAATCAAACCAAAATGTTTCCATGGTGTGTATTGTTGTTCATTTTCATCAAAAAAACCAAATAAAACCCAGAATAAATCCTGAAAGATAAGAAATGAGCATACGAGATGCTTCAGCGCAAGTGTTAATGTTAATAAAGGAGCCTTAATTTCTAAAAATATTGCGAAAAAAACAATATTCTGTTTTGGAGTGAATGTTTGAGGTGTATAGAAGGCATTTATTTCATTTTTAGAAGTTTTAATTTTTCACATTTTTCCATGAAAAGTGCCAATACCCCTTCGGGTTCTAGGTGAAAATCTCACACGACACAAATCAAACAAAAATGTTTCCATGGTGTTTATTATTGTTCATTTTCATCAAATAAACAAAATAAAACCCAGAATAAATCCTGAAAGACAAGAAATGAGCATAAAACATGCTTCAGCGCGAGTGTTAATTTTACAAAAAGAGCCCAAATTTCTAAAAATATTGCGAAAAACAACAATATTCCTTTGTGGAGTGAATGTTTGAGGTGTATAGAAGGCATTTATTTCATTTTTAGAAATATTAATTTTTTACATTTTTCCATGAAAACTGCCAATACCCCCCCTTTGGGTTCTAGGTGAATATCTCACTCGACACAAATCAAACAAAAATGTTTCCATGATGTGTATTGTTGTTCATTTTCATCAAATAAACAAAATAAAACCCAGAATAAATCCTGAAAGACAAGAAATGAGCGTAAAAGATGCTTCAGTGCAAGTGGTAATCTTACTAAAAGAGCCCAAATTTCTAAAAATATTGCAAAAAACAACAATATTCTTTTTTGAAGTGAATAACTGAGGTGTATAGAAGGCATTTATTTCATTTTTAGAAATTTTAATTTTTCACATTTTTCCATGAAAAGTGCCAATACCCCCCCCCTTTGGGTTCTAGGTGAAAATCTCACTCGGCAAAAATCAAACAAAAATGTTTCCATGGTGTGTATTTTTGTTCATTTTCATCAAATAAACAAAATAAAACCCAGAATAAATCCTGAAAGACAAGAAGTGAGCATAAAAGATGCTTCAGCGCAAGTGTTAATTTTAATTAAGGAGCCAAAATTTCTAAAACTATTGCGAAAAACAACAATATTCTGTTTTGGAGTGAATGTGTGAGGTGTATAGAAGGCATTTATTTCATTTTTAGAAATTTTAATTTTTCACATTTTTCCATGAAAAGTGCCAATACCCCCCCCTTTGGGTTCTAGGTGAAAATCTAACTCGACAAAAATCAAACAAAAATGTTTCCATGGTGTGTATTGATGTTCATTTTCATCAAATAAACAAAATAAAACCCAGAATATATCCTGAAAGATAAGAAATGAGCATAAAAGATGCTTCAGCGCAAGTTTTAGTGTTACTAAAAGAGCCAAAATTTCTAAAAATAATGCGAAAAACAACAATCTTCTGTTTAAGAGTGAATGTTTGAGGTGTATAGAAGGCATTTATTTCATTTTTAGAAATTTTAATTTTTCACATTTTTCCATGAAAAGTGCCAATACCCCTTAGGGTTCTAGCTGAAAATCTCACACGACACAAATCAAACAAAAATGTTTCCATGGTGTGTATTTTTGTTCATTTTCATCAAATAAACAAAATAAAACCCAGAATAAATCCTGAAAGACAAGAAATGAGCATAAAACATGCTTCAGCGCGAGTGTTAATTTTACAAAAAGAGCCCAAATTTCTAAAAATATTGCGAAAAACAACAATATTCTGTTTTGGAGTGAATGTTTGAGGTGTATTGAAGGCATTTATTTCATTTTTAGAAATTTCCATGAAAAGTGCCAAAACCCCCCCCTTAGGGTTCTAGGTGAAAATCTCACACGACACAAATCAAAATTAAATGTTTCCATGATGTGTATTGATGTTCATTTTCATCAAATAAACAAAATAAAACCCAGAATAAATCCTGAAAGATAAGAAATGAGCATAAAAGATGCTTCAGCGCAAGTGTTAATGTTACTAAAAGAGCCCAAATTTCTAAAAATATTGCGAAAAACAACAATATTCTTTTTTTGAGTGAATGTTTGAGGTGTATAGAAGGCATTTATTTCATTTTTAGAAATTTTAATTTTTTAAATTTTTCCATGAAAAGTGCCAATACCCCTTTGGGTTCTAGGTGAATATCTCACTCGACACAAATCAAACAAAAATGTTTCCATGGTGTGTATTGTTGTTCATTTTCATCAAATAAACAAAATAAAACCCAGAATAAATCCTGAAATACAAGAAGTGAGCATAAAAGATGCTTCAGAGCAAGTGTTAATTTTAATTAAGGAGCCCAAATTTCTAAAACTATTGCGAAAAACAAATATATTCTGTTTTGGAGTGAATGTGTGAGGTGTATAGAAGGCATTTATTTCATTTTTAGAAATTTTAATTTTTCACATTTTCCCATGAAAAGTGCCAATACCCCTTAGGGTTCTAGGTAAAAATCTCACACGACATAATCAAACAAAAATGTTTCCATGGTGTGTATTATTGTTCATTTTCATCAAATAAACAAAATAAAACCCAGAATAAATCCTGAAAGACAAGAAATGAGCATACGAGATGCTTCAGCGCAAGTGTTAATGTTACTAAAAGAGCCCAAATTTCTAAAAATATTGCGAAAAAATCCAATCTTCTGTTTTAGAGTGAATGTATGAGGTGCATAGAAGGCATTTATTTCATTTTTAGAAATTTAAATTTTTCACTTATTTCAATGAAAAGTGCCAATACCCCTTTGGGTTCTAGGTGAAAATCTCACACGACACAAATCAAACCAAAATGTTTCCATGGTGTGTATTGTTGTTCATTTTCATCAAAAAAACCAAATAAAACCCAGAATAAATCCTGAAAGATAAGAAATGAGCATACGAGATGCTTCAGCGCAAGTGTTAATGTTAATAAAGGAGCCTTAATTTCTAAAAATATTGCGAAAAAAACAATATTCTGTTTTGGAGTGAATGTTTGAGGTGTATAGAAGGCATTTATTTCATTTTTAGAAGTTTTAATTTTTCACATTTTTCCATGAAAAGTGCCAATACCCCTTCGGGTTCTAGGTGAAAATCTCACACGACACAAATCAAACAAAAATGTTTCCAAGGTGTTTATTATTGTTCATTTTCATCAAATAAACAAAATAAAACCCAGAATAAATCCTGAAAGACAAGAAATGAGCGTAAAAGATGTTTCAGCGCAAGTGTAAATGTTACTAAAAGAGCCCAAATTTCTAAAAATATTGTGAAAAACAACAATCTTCTGTTTTAGAGTGAATGTTTGAGGTGTATAGAAGGCATTTATTTCATTTTTAGAAGTTTTAATTTTTTTACATTTTTCCATGAAAAGGGCCAGTACCCCTTAGGGTTCTAGGAGAAAATCTTACACGACACAAATCAAACAAAAATGTTTCCATGGTGTGTATTTTTGTTCATTTTCATCAAATAAACAAAATAAAACCCAGAATAAATCCTGAAAGACAAGAAATGAGCGTAAAAGATGCTTCAGTGCAAGTGGTAATCTTACTAAAAGAGCCCAAATTTCTAAAAATATTGCGAAAAACAACAATATTCCTTTGTGGAGTGAATGTTTGAGGTGTATAGAAGGCATTTATTTCATTTTTAGAAATATTAATTTTTTACATTTTTCCATGAAAACTGCCAATACCCCCCCTTTGGGTTCTAGGTGAATATCTCACTCGACACAAATCAAACAAAAATGTTTCCATGATGTGTATTGTTGTTCATTTTCATCAAATAAACAAAATAAAACCCAGAATAAATCCTGAAAGACAAGAAATGAGCGTAAAAGATGCTTCAGTGCAAGTGTTAATCTTACTAAAAGAGCCCAAATTTCTAAAAATATTGCAAAAAACAACAATATTCTTTTTTGGAGTGAATAACTGAGGTGTATAGAAGGCATTTATTTCATTTTTAGAAATTTTAATTTTTCACATTTTTCCATGAAAAGTGCCAATACCCCTTCGGGTTCTAGGTGAAAATCTCACACGACACAAATCAAACAAAAATGTTTCCATGGTGTGTATTTTTGTTCATTTTCATCAAATAAACAAAATAAAACCCAGAATAAATCCTGAAAGACAAGAAGTGAGCATAAAAGATGCTTCAGCGCAAGTGTTAATTTTAATTAAGGAGCCAAAATTTCTAAAACTATTGCGAAAAACAACAATATTCTGTTTTGGAGTGAATGTGTGAGGTGTATAGAAGGCATTTATATCATTTTTAGAAATTTTAATTTTTCACATTTTTCCATGAAAAGTGCCAATACCCCCCCCTTTGGGTTCTAGGTGAAAATCTAACTCGACAAAAATCAAACAAAAATGTTTCCATGGTGTGTATTGATGTTCATTTTCATCAAATAAACAAAATAAAACCCAGAATATATCCTGAAAGATAGGAAATGAGCATAAAAGATGCTTCAGCGCAAGTTTTAATGTTACTAAAAGAGCCAAAATTTCTAAAAATAATGCGAAAAACAACAATCTTCTGTTTAAGAGTGAATGTTTGAGGTGTATAGAAGGCATTTATTTCATTTTTAGAAATTTTAATTTTTCATATTTTTCCATGAAAAGTGCCAATACCCCTTAGGGTTCTAGCTGAAAATCTCACACGACACAAATCAAACAAAAATGTTTCCATGGTGTGTATTTTTGTTCATTTTCATCAAATAAACAAAATAAAACCCAGAATAAATCCTGAAAGACAAGAAATGAGCATAAAACATGCTTCAGCGCGAGTGTTAATTTTACAAAAAGAGCCCAAATTTCTAAAAATATTGCGAAAAACATCAATATTCTGTTTTGGAGTGAATGTTTGAGGTGTATTGAAGGCATTTATTTCATTTTTAGAAATTTCCATGAAAAGTGCCAAAACCCCCCCCTTAGGGTTCTAGGTGAAAATCTCACACGACACAAATCAAAATTAAATGTTTCCATGATGTGTATTGATGTTCATTTTCATCAAATAAACAAAATAAAACCCAGAATAAATCCTGAAAGATAAGAAATGAGCATAAAAGATGCTTCAGCGCAAGTGTTAATGTTACTAAAAGAGCCCAAATTTCTAAAAATATTGCGAAAAACAACAATATTCTTTTTTTGAGTGAATGTTTGAGGTGTATAGAAGGCATTTATTTCATTTTTAGAAATTTTAATTTTTTAAATTTTTCCATGAAAAGTGCCAATACCCCTTTGGGTTCTAGGTGAATATCTCACTCGACACAAATCAAACAAAAATGTTTCCATGGTGTGTATTGTTGTTCATTTTCATCAAATAAACAAAATAAAACCCAGAATAAATCCTGAAATACAAGAAGTGAGCATAAAAGATGCTTCAGAGCAAGTGTTAATTTTAATTAAGGAGCCCAAATTTCTAAAACTATTGCGAAAAACAAATATATTCTGTTTTGGAGTGAATGTGTGAGGTGTATAGAAGGCATTTATTTCATTTTTAGAAATTTTAATTTTTCACATTTTCCCATGAAAAGTGCCAATACCCCTTAGGGTTCTAGGTAAAAATCTCACACGACATAATCAAACAAAAATGTTTCCATGGTGTGTATTATTGTTCATTTTCATCAAATAAACAAAATAAAACCCAGAATAAATCCTGAAAGACAAGAAATGAGCATACGAGATGCTTCAGCGCAAGTGTTAATGTTACTAAAAGAGCCCAAATTTCTAAAAATATTGCGAAAAAATCCAATCTTCTGTTTTAGAGTGAATGTATGAGGTGCATAGAAGGCATTTATTTCATTTTTAGAAATTTAAATTTTTCACTTATTTCAATGAAAAGTGCCAATACCCCTTTGGGTTCTAGGTGAAAATCTCACACGACACAAATCAAACCAAAATGTTTCCATGGTGTGTATTGTTGTTCATTTTCATCAAAAAAACCAAATAAAACCCAGAATAAATCCTGAAAGATAAGAAATGAGCATACGAGATGCTTCAGCGCAAGTGTTAATGTTAATAAAGGAGCCTTAATTTCTAAAAATATTGCGAAAAAAACAATATTCTGTTTTGGAGTGAATGTTTGAGGTGTATAGAAGGCATTTATTTCATTTTTAGAAGTTTTAATTTTTCCCATTTTTCCATGAAGAGTGCCAATACCCCTTCGGGTTCTAGGTGAAAATCTCACACGACACAAATCAAACAAAAATGTTTCCATGGTGTTTATTATTGTTCATTTTCATCAAATAAACAAAATAAAACCCAGAATAAATCCTGAAAGACAAGAAATGAGCGTAAAAGATGCTTCAGTGCAAGTGGTAATCTTACTAAAAGAGCCCAAATTTCTAAAAATATTGCGAAAAAACAACAATATTCCTTTGTGGAGTGAATGTTTGAGGTGTATAGAAGGCATTTATTTCATTTTTAGAAATATTAATTTTTTACATTTTTCCATGAAAACTGCCAATACCCCCCCTTTGGGTTCTAGGTGAATATCTCACTGGACACAAATCAAACAAAAATGTTTCCATGATGTGTATTGTTGTTCATTTTCATCAAATAAACAAAATAAAACCCAGAATAAATCCTGAAAGACAAGAAATGAGCGTAAAAGATGCTTCAGTGCAAGTGTTAATCTTACTAAAAGAGCCCAAATTTCTAAAAATATTGCAAAAAACAACAATATTCTTTTTTGGAGTGAATAACTGAGGTGTATAGAAGGCATTTATTTCATTTTTAGAAATTTTAATTTTTCACATTTTTCCATGAAAAGTGCCAATACCCCTTCGGGTTCTAGGTGAAAATCTCACACGACACAAATCAAACAAAAATGTTTCCATGGTGTGTATTTTTGTTCATTTTCATCAAATAAACAAAATAAAACCCAGAATAAATCCTGAAAGACAAGAAGTGAGCATAAAAGATGCTTCAGCGCAAGTGTTAATTTTAATTAAGGAGCCAAAATTTCTAAAACTATTGCGAAAAACAACAATATTCTGTTTTGGAGTGAATGTGTGAGGTGTATAGAAGGCATTTATTTCCTTTTTAGAAATTTTAATTTTTCACATTTTTCCATGAAAAGTGCCAATACCCCCCCCTTTGGGTTCTAGGTGAAAATCTAACTCGACAAAAATCAAACAAAAATGTTTCCATGGTGTGTATTGATGTTCATTTTCATCAAATAAACAAAATAAAACCCAGAATATATCCTGAAAGATAAGAAATGAGCATAAAAGATGCTTCAGCGCAAGTTTTAATGTTACTAAAAGAGCCAAAATTTCTAAAAATAATGCGAAAAACAACAATCTTCTGTTTAAGAGTGAATGTTTGAGGTGTATAGAAGGCATTTATTTCATTTTTAGAAATTTTAATTTTTCACATTTTTCCATGAAAAGTGCCAATACCCCTTAGGGTTCTAGCTGAAAATCTCACACGACACAAATCAAACAAAAATGTTTCCATGGTGTGTATTTTTGTTCATTTTCATCAAATAAACAAAATAAAACCCAGAATAAATCCTGAAAGACAAGAAATGAGCATAAAACATGCTTCAGCGCGAGTGTTAATTTTACAAAAAGAGCCCAAATTTCTAAAAATATTGCGAAAAACAACAATATTCTGTTTTGGAGTGAATGTTTGAGGTGTATTGAAGGCATTTATTTCATTTTTAGAAATTTCCATGAAAAGTGCCAAAACCCCCCCCTTAGGGTTCTAGGTGAAAATCTCACACGACACAAATCAAAATTAAATGTTTCCATGATGTGTATTGATGTTCATTTTCATCAAATAAACAAAATAAAACCCAGAATAAATCCTGAAAGATAAGAAATGAGCATAAAAGATGCTTCAGCGCAAGTGTTAATGTTACTAAAAGAGCCCAAATTTCTAAAAATATTGCGAAAAACAACAATATTCTTTTTTTGAGTGAATGTTTGAGGTGTATAGAAGGCATTTATTTCATTTTTAGAAATTTTAATTTTTTAAATTTTTCCATGAAAAGTGCCAATACCCCTTTGGGTTCTAGGTGAATATCTCACTCGACACAAATCAAACAAAAATGTTTCCATGGTGTGTATTGTTGTTCATTTTCATCAAATAAACAAAATAAAACCCAGAATAAATCCTGAAATACAAGAAGTGAGCATAAAAGATGCTTCAGAGCAAGTGTTAATTTTAATTAAGGAGCCCAAATTTCTAAAACTATTGCGAAAAACAAATATATTCTGTTTTGGAGTGAATGTGTGAGGTGTATAGAAGGCATTTATTTCATTTTTAGAAATTTTAATTTTTCACATTTTCCCATGAAAAGTGCCAATACCCCTTAGGGTTCTAGGTAAAAATCTCACACGACATAATCAAACAAAAATGTTTCCATGGTGTGTATTATTGTTCATTTTCATCAAATAAACAAAATAAAACCCAGAATAAATCCTGAAAGACAAGAAATGAGCATACGAGATGCTTCAGCGCAAGTGTTAATGTTACTAAAAGAGCCCAAATTTCTAAAAATATTGCGAAAAAATCCAATCTTCTGTTTTAGAGTGAATGTATGAGGTGCATAGAAGGCATTTATTTCATTTTTAGAAATTTAAATTTTTCACTTATTTCAATGAAAAGTGCCAATACCCCTTTGGGTTCTAGGTGAAAATCTCACACGACACAAATCAAACAAAAATGTTTCCATGGTGTGTATTATTGTTCATTTTCATCAAATAAACTAA
>NW_027286986.1:0-55000 GCF_022747635.1 Hetaerina americana
GAGACAAACGACGGGCGCATTCGTCATAGCTGCCCCTTTGCCGTATGTGTATAATCGAGATACGACTAGCCATCTGAACTGAGAAATCGCCCTAGAACATCAACGATGAAGTATATAACTGAGTGCTTTCAAATCATTTCCTAATACCTATAGGTTAATTATTAATAAAAATGTTGTGAATGACGAGTTACCGGTTAATGACTTTACGTATATATCCATCATAATTTGTCGCACAGAACAAGGATTCAGCTATGTTTAAATATGGACATATCCATTTACTAGTCGTAGCTCATTTATTGATAACCTTTTGAATCATAATTTCACCATTAACTACAACAGTAAATAGGTAGTTTAAGGTACAAAATTTTAAAAATAAAATTTTATTTTGCCTGGCTTTAATTATTACATTTTGACGAGAATTTCTCCTTAACCGATGTCCGAGTTCCACTCCCTGTCAATGCGGAAACCTTGTGACATTCTCCAATGTCTATGAAAATTAGCAGAGTCCGCTAATGTTACTGTTACAGTATTTATCGCAGGATTTTAAAATTTCAGTGTGACTTTGTTGGAATATTGGAGAAACCAATCGGTAGCACAAATAAAACAACTGGCTCCATACATATATATACTGCCTGTTCTTAAAAACACCACGGAATTCAACACGAACCTTGGTTTGTTGTATGAGGATGAGATCTAAGCCCAATGGCGTGTGAAATCCGCAAATTAGATATCAAGGGAGGCAATCAAGTATTCCTCCCTCTGTCGCTTGCGGGAAGATCGAGGGTACAAAAATAGCGTACATGTAGCGAGCGTGAAGATCCTTTCTTCCTCACCTCATCTGATGTTAATAGTGCGCAAGGCGAAAATAGACAAAGTCACCCCATCGAAATAAATATATACAAACGGAAATTAATGAATGGTATGACTAATAATCCGCTCGCACGTAATTATTTAGCGTATAATTTTAGCGTCACATACAACTACTCGTAATACTACTCACAAGCACATAACATGGTTTCCAAAAGGATATGTCTTTTGAAACAACTTAGATTATACATAAATAATGATGATCAAAAATATTGGGATAATCAAGGAATAAAGCAGGAGCTCTGTGAATTCTTTAAATTAAAAATATTTTGATCAAGTACCTCTCAGTTAATAGGCTAAAATTCAGTCAAAGACAATGAGAAATTAATTGCAAATCAGTTGATCGGGCTCACGACATTCTGTCTTATAGAAAAAATATAAGAATTGATCAATCATATGCGATGTTATGAATTATGCCTCTAGGTGCTGCAGGGATTCATCATTGGTCCCCTACTCTTCCTCATTGCCCTCTAAGATATTCATTGTAGAGTAATCCTTAAACTCAAAATATTCGCCAGGGCCTAAAGAGAGATATTATACACAACAAATAGGACTGCTAGACCCTTTCTATTGTGCTAGGCATTATTTGTTGCCCAGGCTCAAAACTGAAGGTACCCAGTAATATCTGAAAAAATTATTATTAACTACATTTTGGAAAAATAATTCCCTGCACCTAAACACTTGAAATAGCAGAAATAAAATGGCCAAAATAAAAAACACCTATTACTAGCAGTATCATTCAACCAATCAAGTGAATTTACATCAAAGGCATCCTAAAGGTTTTATTAAAAAAAACTGTTGTTCATCAAGTGAATACCTGTAACATCATAATATTTAAATGAAATTGTTAGCAAGTATTATTTAGCGTAAGGTTAGACCTTGCCTTGAATACATAACGAATAATCTCTTAATCGCAGAGGAATTGGAAAGAAAAGGGAGGGGGACTTTATTTTTTTACATATTCTTTTTTAGTTTTTGCTAGTAACCAACCGGACTGATTAAGTATTGATCATCCAAAAGCCTGCATCTAAACCTTGTCCCGCAGGGTTTCATATTGGCATGTGGCATGGCCCGTTATTCATCATCCATAAGATTAATTGCTATTGGTGACATTTCATTCAAAAATTTCAATGCGTCATAGATCATATGCCATATAATGGTGGTATTTTATTGTGTGAGATAAAATTGATTGCCTATGCATCGGTTCGGCATTTCAGTTTCCTCTTCTTTCTCCCTGTCGACTCAACTACCAATTCAAGCAGAATATAATGCAAGTATATGGGTTCCTCAAGAATTTGGGTTAATTTCCGAATTGGATCGCGTGCAGCGTAGAGGAGATAGATATGTAAAACATTGTTATGATAAACTAGGCGTCGTATCCAAAATGGCTTTGACTCACTCCCGGAGCGACGGTTTAAATGATAGATCTAATCATAGTGCATAAATTGGAAGGAGACCTATTTAGCAGTGATGTCGAAAATGTTTTATAACCCCCATCGCACAACGATAGGAGAGATTATGTAAATAAAAGTAGAGAGATTAAGTGTAGAACAGATGGATTTAAGAGGCCATTTTTACAGCGAACGATAAGAGATCATGAAAGTATTGTCCGACAGCGGTAGGGTCATATTCGGGTCAAAATGAGTCTGGTGTGTATTCACCCCCTGCCACACACCCTGACGGTGGCTTGCAGGGTACATAAATAAATAAATTAAAAATTGAGGAATCGACAATAATAATTAATCGTCCTTCTCTGCTTGTTCATCAACGAATTTTCAAGAAAGGAACGGTTTGTATTTGCACTCCGGAATTATGTTCGAGCTGAGCGAAGGGTGCGAAGCAGTCGACGAGTGTTCTTGTTCAGATCTACGCACTCCCGACTCCTAACTCGTACGCATTTTCAGGGTCACTCTGGGTTCGAATCCCCTTTCGAAAGGATCGATTTCCACGGCGTTCGAATGGCGGGCGGAGAAGAGCATTTCAAAAGGAACCCGATTTTAAATGGACATCTCGAGGCGGGCTCTGTCCCTCCGTCCTTCCCCCCTCCTGCCCTTCCCCCCTCGACCCCCATCCCCGCACCCTCGGGTCAAAACCACCACTAGGAGCATGCTTTGAATGTGTCCCGGTGTGCGAGCAGTGTACTTACTGTATGGCAGGAGCAAATATTCTCGTGAATTCGAATCTATCATTTCTTGCGCCTTCAACTCCTCAACCGTGAGTGGCATGGTGCTTTTTCAGTTCAATTGTAAAGAAATCGTTTATTTGATTTCGTCGTGTTTATACCCATTTTATTCGATAGAGTTTCTCCTTGTATCCTGTGCGGACGAGCGATCATAAGTAATCTTGAGACATCCGGACGCTTTTAGATTGTCGTCTTCCAAGTACGGAATAACTACGCATGCATTATTTTATAATTTGTCCCACGTGAACCTCGGTGCGGTCGCATGTTACTCATGAGATATTTCGCGATCATTGAATTGATCTCAAAGCGCTAAACTTTTTACCATAGACGTTTTTCTCGTTGTCTATCTTGAGATCACAAATTCGACAGCTGGTTACCAGTTAGACCAATAAATCATAAAAAACCAGGTATAGTGGCCTTCGCTAACTCCTCACCATCCAGGGTTCTCGGACAAATTGCAAAGGAATATGAAGTTAAACGGCAAAACGCAATGAGTGGCATAAATTTCATGACTCAAACATGAGTATGATGGTTAGACGCAGAGGTGTATTTGCTTACCATACGCATAGATCGACAGTTCAGCGTTAGTAATTTAAATAGGTGCCAGCCACAAAGATTGATAATTTCTATTGAAATATGTCTTGACAATTGACGAAGGTCAAGTGACTCCAGTGATTTCACATCACCGGACAGTTACGAAGTATACATGCGTGCAGGTTTCATAACTCTCTTTCTTTGGACTAAATCAAAACACTATTAATTCGTTATATGTCATATGTGTGCGTTAACGTAAAGCATTTTTTTGCACGAGTCTTTTTGATGCGTGGAACATTTGGTTTTTTACATTCCATGCGTGCACATGCCTCACGACGGGAGCCAATCGAAAATGCACGATAATTATTTATCGTTTATGAAAATTGCTAGGCCACCAATATCATGTTCTTTAGAACAAGAAGATTTTTTTTCCAAAAATGTTGTGCTGAAGAGGAAATTCTTATATCATACATTTGCCTGTACATTCCTCTTATCAATAAAAGGTATAATCCTGTATTTTGACTTTAAATGTTAGACCCCCACTACTAAGACATGGAATCCGTATTGTGCTTTGATTCTGACGTCATCCAATTGGACTCGAAACCCTTTTGTAAAATGTCAAGATGCGTAAATATATGATTCTGCAGCATATATATATATATATATATATAGAGCTGCAGAATCATATATTTAAGAACTATTTCATAATTTGTGGGAGACAAAAATTGATGAGAGTAAGTAGCCACAGCAATCGACTCGAAGATTGTGGCTGGAGCCAACTAATAATTCTAAGAGCAATACGACGTGCGAAATTATTTACTCAATCGTAATACACACGCAAGCCATCGAAATGATGTGTGGGCAGCAGACAGTTATGCAGAAAGCTTAGTTTATACATTCATTCATTCAATCATACTTTATAATATACGATTAACAAAGAGGGCAAGTTATTTATTATTTGGGTTCCACCTGCGATTTCCCATGAAGATCCCAAGAAGATCTGGTCTTTACAATCTCTATGAGAAAACTATTCATTCACTGCGTACCCAGTTCATCCACGGTGCTCCTGCCCTTGTAGTACGCAACGTATTGCGCTGAGTTTTGGAATTTCGGTGCCGGAGACCGATGCGTCAAATTAAATGTGTAAGACGGATACTTTAACGACGAAGTGTGCGGTGGTGCAAAGGCATGGGATCCACAAAGAGAGGCAGACAATACAATGGGAACACCTTGGGAGATAATGGATGTGTTGGAAATGGAAAGAGAAAGAAAATGGATGGTTGAGTGACGTCTCTGATGGAAAGACAAGGGACGAATGCGGGGGATGAAGGCCAGATGAAGGGGGATGCTGGATGTCGGGGCGTGCGGGGAAATGGATGGAGTGGCTGCAGTGAATCAATCTCGGGATACAAGGAGTAATGAATGGGAACCAATCCCTTCTCCCCCTTCCCCCCCTCCCCCCATTCCACGACGAGTGCTGTTCAATCTCCCGCCTTCCGGGAACGCGACATTGAATGACTACTTTGGTGACTCGCACGCGTTTTGTCCAACTGCAAAAATAATAATCCTCAAAGATCCTTTTTTTTATTTTGGCATCTTATTGACGTCCAAATACGGGAGGACAAACGCCGCCATCTCACGGGAGCGAGGGTACTTCGCCACCCCACCCCCAGTCATGTGATCCCGCTCCCGAGAAAGCATCCCTTTTTCACACGTCACTTCCGCTCCCGGGGTGGGGGAATAATAATGGCGAGGCGGCGGGTGGATGGAAGATGGGGGAGGGAGGGGGGAGATGGGGGAGGGAGGGGGAGGGAGGAAGGCTCATCATTTAAGAGGTTTCATACATCCACGCGCCCCCCTCCTCTGTCTCCTCCCTCCGGTGATGGAGTCGTTGCCCACCCCACTACTTTCTCCGCCTCTCTCCCCACCCCCTCCCTCTCTCTCCCGCCGCCCATAACTCTCTCTGCCTCCTTTCTCCGCTCTTTCCCTCACACATGCATGTGCCCAACCCCCTCCATTCCTTCCCAACCTGCTGTTCTCGTCGCAGACGGAGGATTCCTCGCGTTCATTCCTTTTTCCTTCCATCTCTCTCTCCTTCACGGAGAGAGAGTGAGTGAGAGGCCTCCATGTGCTTGTGTGTCTCTGTGTGTCTGCGTCAGTCTGTATCTGTGCTCGCAGAGATAAGAGCCGAGGGTTTTATGAGGCAGGGATGCCAACGGTTCGAATATCGTCGGCGCTTTCGCTGGGTGAGAGGGGAAATATGTGGGCATTGCAACAATAAACCACTTTTTCTGGCTCGCGAAACGACAAATCCTGGCCGCAAAAGTAATATTTCTTGGTCTCTTTCTTATATGAGCCGTTAAAAATGGTTTACAAGGTTTGTATACAAAGTAACGGTAGCAAAATATTTACCTGATGTTTATTTACGATATGAATTATTGTGTTTACACTTCTGTTAAATTACCCTAGGTCTCACTATTCTCTGAACTTACCATCAGTTCTTGCCTAGCTAAACGGTCCTCTTTTCAAAATGTCAACATCATGAGAATCGTTTGCATAAAATGCAGGTGTTGAAGTCGAGTCGGAAATCTAAGACATCCTGTAAATTATTATATAGAGTATTTTAAGTCGTCAGGCAGGCCAAAAGGCGACATTAATCAAGAAGATGTGAATGGTGATATTCCATTACATATAGCTGCACAGGATGGATATTATTCTCCTTCTTGCTTTTACTTGTGCCACATGTCTTCTCTTGGCTCTTACTCTGTGGTACATCTGGCTTAGTTTTCACCTTTTGATGACACCCCACCAACATAAATGTTTCGAATTTAGTCCTCATAAATTTATCCTTTGGAAAGAGTATTCATTGAACTCCTTTCTTCATTCACTCCTAATTACTCCTTTTCCTGTTCAATTTATCCATGTATCCCTCTCATTCACATCCTAGCTGCACCTTCTAATCTTCTGCAACCTTCTCTCCTGTTATTATCGTACTTGCCTGGAGAATCATGTTTCGGGTGCATATTTCAGAGAAGTGCCTCCTTAACCTGGGCCTTGTATCACTGTCTTAGAGTAGGCATTTAGCCAGCCAGAATAGTGTCGTTGATTTGGCTCGCCCGATACTTCCAGCCGTTTCTTTTGTTCCGCTTGCTCCTCTAACAAAAAATAGCACGAAACATCTCGGTGGTAACTTCACCGCGCCATTTGCAAAAGCAGTGGCGTTCTCTTCTCAGTTGGCACCCCTGCCGTAATGAGTGAGGATATGGGAAGTGAGACTGGTGATAAATGGAAATGGGGAGGGTTGGGGGGGGGGGTGCTGGGAGGGAAGGAGGGGGGGGAGGAGTGGGTCGGTCGACCCCTAGGAGGTAGAAGCATTCGTCTGGAGACTGTTTCCCGCTTGCTTTTATTCCTTCCTCTACTTAGCATTCGTCTTTTAGCAAATTTTATAGGCAGAAATGATCACAAATTTAAGGTAAAATGCAGGGCACAGAGAACAAATAAAAAAATTTTCTTTTCTAAATAGAACAATTGTTGATTGGAACACCTTACCTGCAAAAATATTAGAGCCCTTTCCTAACAGAGTGTATACTTTTAAGAATAGATGTAAGGCATATATGTAATAATTTGATTGATGTGTGGTGTATTGTATTATATGTAATAGCTTCATTTTTTTTTAATTTATCTTTTTTTCTTGCTGATGAATGGTTGTAAATGGGATGGGGATTCACTTGTTTTGTTAAGGAGATTTGTGTTTTGAAGTCTGGTTTTATTTATTATCTTTTGCGATTATTTGGGACTTGTGTGCCACCTGACACTGTCTATCAGCACATGTGTATTTTTTTTCATAATAATAAATATGGCACTTTCCGAAAAAAACCACGAGAAGGAAGGGAGGTGCTCTTTTTCAACTCATTCCTTTTTTAGCACGGTTAGCCTCAGCCTGAGGTTTTTTCACCGACGATAGCGTACTTTTCAGAGCAAAAGGCGAGACACGTAGACGGCGGAGAACACTTTTGAGGCGATTCACGCAGCGATTGCAAATGGCGAACAGAATGGGTTGTTGGAATTAGAAAAATATGAACAATAATGCGTTCCTTGAATAATGTGATTGCAGGAGCTGTCCGCTGCAACAATCTGCTCTTTTGCCTCTAAGATACTCGGATGAGCGCGTACTACAACGCAAGATACATCTATATGGTACTCTGTAAGCCACCGCGATGTTGTTTGTCAATACGGTTGATTAAAAAATGGCGTATAACAAGATGGTGAGATATTATCTGTTGTTTAATCCATATTAGCAATTTTAATTCATTGCAACTACAGTGATTTTTGCAGCAGCTTACATGTAATACGGTAACAGTCAAAAAAACATCTCTATTTCATCGAGACAGCCTACTTGTAGAATGAGAGAATAATAAAAAAAAGATTTTGATAAAATAATCTGCACTCAATTGATTATTTTTCAAAAAAGCATTTATTCCCTTCATAATTTCATTTGGTCCGTTTAAAGGTATTTCGGTCCGTTTTCGTTTGTGGAAAAAATATTAAACACGCCAGTATTACGATTTTGTCTCTTCGGTCTTATTTACACGGCTCCTTGTACCATACTAAGAATTTATTCTGTAATTTACCCTTCTTTCCGGGAGTGGATTCTGTTACATGCAAGGTCTGTGCCAAAAATAAGTAGAATTAATCTGGGGGAGAAATTTTATCGTGGATCAAAGTACAAATTGCTGGCACCTCGTCACGGCCTCTTTGGCATAATCCAGTGGTCCAAAACGGTACTCAAAGGGAATGTGCTTGGGTCTTACTTAAAGACCCATTTCTCGTCCCCAGTGTAATCCTGTATTCTAAATAAGTCGAGTCACTTTCACCGTGGTCCAACGCTTGATTGTCACAGAAGCATTCTTCCGGCAGCACTTTGGAGACCATCTTGGCATTTCATTCTCATGGCTAAATCTTCCGTAGGGATGCAATGCCCTGGCAATAGTTTACTGAATATTGCACTCTTCTGCTAACATCCTGACACTTGGAGGTCACTCGGAATTCAGCACGTGTCCCACTTTTTGCACGTTTCGATCACACTGTTGTGTTGTTGATTGATGTCCAGGGCACTCCTCATCGCCATCGTCCACTTTAGCCTCCCAGAATATCCTGTGGAAGCAGGAAACTTACATCCAGGGGACGTTTCTCCATCTCCATAAGCATCCTTGACCATGGTCATGGTCTCCGAACCCGATTTTCCTATTTAAACACAACATTTTATCGCATATCATTGCTCCATCATCACCGTCAAACAGGGATTCAATTTAGCACCCATTCGCACCCTGTAACTGCCCTCAGTTAACTGGTGTGGGTCACGTTGCTTTCCCAAGATCTCCCATTACCTTTCCCGCCGCCAATCACCTCACTCAAGCCATATAACAATTGGTGGCAAATCAATCATTCTACTTATTTTTGGGATAGACCCTGTATTTCCTCTGGCAGTCTGATGCGCTTCTGAGTTTATAATGACGGCGTGTTACAAATCTACTTCCTCGTTGCTCTGCGCATGTTGTGATTCCGCAGTCAAAACGATTTTCGGAGGATCACATATGCTGATGGAATTTTATGAATGAGGAAACTAGAGCAACACTCAATTACCCAGTCGTCACATTTTTCCAGTTTCCCCATCCATGAACACGGTAAAGGAGATCCCTTTTAAAATTCTGATCTATGCCACTGTTTTTCACATATTCCCGTATTCTCAATTTTTCTCCCGAGAATTCGTGAGTTAGAATGACTCTTGAAAATTTCATAGTCTAAAAAACCTAATTGTCGGTATTCTGGATATGTCAGGCGTTTTTTGAAGAACTACTCTTATTTTCTCCACCATGCATCAAATCCAAAAGGTCATTACTACACGGTTACTACGTCATCATCGTGCATGTTGTATTGTGTATTTTTCAGAAAATACCCTACCTATTTGTAAAAACTCCTTATATCCATGTTGAGGGCATGGCAAGACATTCCATAAACCCGATCCTTGATATTTGATATCTAAATTATACAATTCCTTACCAGGTGACTGGCGATATTAAGGATATATGTAATGGAAGTTGAAATTTCAAATGAAATGAAGAAATGTTGCAGCTTTTTTCGGGCAAATATTTTCTGGTGTATCATATTTATTCTCTTTCTGGTCTTAGTACTAGTAAAACTTTCTTTGGAATAAACTTATGCAAGTGCATCTATCCTTTATTGAAATAAATTATTATCATAATATCGACGTGTTTAGCAGCCATATTCCCTCAATCTCTCGTTTTGACCTCACCTGACAATTTAATGTCATATCAATATTTTTATATACCTCCAAGACTCAAAATATATATTAATTAGTCCTTAAAAGCTTGTTCTTTTTTTATTTCACTCACTCGTCATAGAACTTTTTCGCCAGTCATTTCATCTCTACCATCCTCCGTTGCGGCGACGCGTTTCTCTTGTTTCTGATATTTTCTCTTTTCTGCTGACGTCATTGCCCACGCTTAATTGCTCGGGTCTGCTAGGCATGCATTAGCTAAGAGTCTCCCGACTTGCCCTGCCTTTGCCGCTGACTGTTGTTCGGCTTTCCTCTGCTGGAATTTTTTTCTTTGCTTGGCCTATTCCACCTCTTTTCACCTCTAGCATCGCCGAGTGTTTTCCTTATTTGCTGCGAAGTCTTGTTTCTAAGCTCCAGAGGGAGCAGCTTAAGCGGATTATTGAGTGGGAGTGAAAAAGATAAAAGAGTCCCGGCGAAAATATGTCCCCCTCTCTGGGAAAGTATGTTCTACCTCTCCTCTCTCTCTCTTGCGACCTCGTCTCCGCCTGGAAGACTCCCGAGGGCCGGATTAAAACCAATGCCCATTCCACTTTCTCATCCCGAGACGTAACCGACAATAGAGCCTTACACCACCCTGATGCAGCATCATTCAAACTCCATAACAACATTCCACGGGTTAATTCTTCAGTGCTTTCAAGATCTCGACCTTTTCGCTAGGCTCCCAATCGCGGTGCGTCCCTTCACTGCTACCATTGCTCTTTTCTGAAAAGCAGTCTACTCTCCGTTCTAATGGACTTCATCGAGAGAAATATTGTCAGCAATCGATTGAAGTCAATCGCTAAAAAGAAAATGTTCACGTCAAGCAAAAACGATGAGTGCCCTCCTTCTTTCTTGGGTCAAAGGTTTAAACAAACGCAACCTCCTCAAAAATATGTGATTTACAACTTTGAGCAGAGAGAATAATTTTTTTCTCAATTACTAAGTTTTTTTCGTCAGTAAGTAATAGCGATTGGGAAAAGTGAAATATGACCACTGCTGTCATTGGCAGCACAAAGAAAATCCAGAGAAAGCGATTATGGCAGTTCCTAGTCGTTTTATCTGCTCAATGCATTTGAAGTATGAATTATCCATGGTAATTACAATTATCTTGCTTTAGTTGGCGTTCTGGAAAAAAATTCCCTTGGACTCTACAGCACGGGAAATGTGCCGCGGGTGAAGTTTTCACGTAAACAAACCCCTTTGGTGGAATCACTCTATGGCTGTAGAAATTACTGTAATGAAGAGAGCACACGGAGAAAATTATCTTTTCCGAGGCCATTTAACTTTCGCCGAGCGTATTCCTCGGGAAGGATCGAAGGCCAAGCAATCGAAATAACATCGCCGATCGCGCTTCATCGCACGTCACGATTCCGATTCAATTCCACATTGTGCTACCAAAAAGAAAGATCTTAGCAATAATATCTTTCTTTTTGCCAGACGTGGACGTCCCCATTTTTACTCCATAATATGGAAAGAGTTAAGCCTGCCTCTGTATGGTATCCTGCATGACATTTGGTAGGGTATGTCACGTGGGGGTGTTTCCACGCCACCTCGTATACAGCATCATAATCAAAATGGTGCATTGATGTTAGTCATCGTTAGATATTTTAAATAATTGAAATGAAAGAAATAGCTTTCACAACACTACTTAAGTGGATAATAGGCTTACAATCCGAAGAATTCCTGTTCCATCTGTACATTTGTCCTACTCAATCTAACGGCATATTCTAATCTTCTACAATCTTCTACAATGTATATATAGTATATATATATATATATATATATATATATATATATATATATATATATATATATATATATATATATAAAGGAGAGTGTTAACTATGCCAGCAGGATACTTTTGCAAGAACACTATTGTATTCAGAATTGCCGAGATATTATACGTGGAATACATCAAGGAAAGTCTTTTGTAGAAGAAAAATGGGCAACTTTGATCCTGAGAATAATATTTATTCATGTGACGCATTGGGCCGAGTCTACACAGTCCATCCTAACAACGCCGAATGTTATTTTTTAAGAATGCTTCTACATACCATTAGAGGACCTCGCTCATTTGCAGAATTAAGAACGGTAAATGGAGAAATATGTGAGACATTCAGAGAAGCTTGCCAGAATTTAGGGTTGCTAGAAGGAGATCAACACTGGGATGACTCATTGCGAGAGGCCAGTTTGATTTCTCTTCCAGGACAAATCCGAATTTTGTTTGCCATCATAATAACCTCCTGTAATCCATCTAACCCAAAAACAATATGGGAAAAATATAAAGAATCAATGAGTGAGGATATACTGGCTAAAGTTCGAAGTGAAAATCCTACATTGGACATTACGTTTAACTCCGACATTTTTAATAAAACTTTGATTATTTTGGAGGAAAAGTGTATCACCATGGTTAACAAGACTTTAGTGGAACTCGGTCTTTTTGCACCTGTACCAGATCAACAGGGTGTATTTTATCCAGATTATATACGTGAAACTAGCTACAATGTCTTAGACTTAGAAGCATACATCGCGGATAAAAAGCCACTTCTTAATGAAGATCAGAAATTCGCGTACGAAACAGTAATGGATCAAGTAGATAAACAAGAAGGAGGTATCATTTTTCTTGATGCTGCTGGTGGCATGGGAAAAACATTTTTAATTAATTTAGTTCTCGCTGAAATCAGGGTTCATGGAGAAATTGCTCTAGCCGTTGCATCTTCAGGTATTGCAGCGACATAAATGGAAGGAGGAAGAACAGCCCACTCTGCCCTTAAGTTGCCACTTAATATTTCCCGACAAGAAAATCCCACATGTCATATAAATAAAACAAGCGGCCAGGGACAAGTTCTTATAGAAAGTAAATTGATAGTATGGGATGAGTGTACGATACGTGGCTCATAAAAAATCTCTTGAGGCCCTCAACGCAACACTTCAAGATCTTAGAGGAAACTGCAGTTTAATGGGAGGAGCTCTGGTACTCCTGTGTGGAGACTTCCATCAAACTCTGCCTGTCATTCCAAAATCGACTCCAGCCGATGAAATTTATGCCTGTTTAAAACATTCTGTTTTATGGAATCATGTCCAAGAAATTAGCCTTAAACAAAACATGCGAATCCTCTTAAGAGATGGGAATGTTCAAAATTTTGCAAATAAACTTTTGGAGATTGGAGAATATAGATTAGTTATTGAAGCATCTGGTATGATAAAATTATCATCAGATTTATGTGTATCGGTGACAACTGTCCGCGATATGATACAAGCAGTCTATCCCAACGTTAATCAAAATTATAAAAATTTAGAATGGTTGCGAGAAAGAGCCATTCTTGCTCCTAAGAATGATGATGTTAATGAAATTAACAAGGAGATACTAGCCATGCTGCCAGGAGACGTGATTGAATATAAATCGGTTGATACCGTAGTGGATGCTGACGAAGCCGTCAATTATCCAACGGAATTCCTAAATTCACTTGATCCAGCTGGATTGCCACAACATCGCCCTATACTTAAAGTAGGATCTCCAATCATTTTATTGCGACTTTTAGATCCACCAAAACTCTGCAATGGGACACGATTGTGTGTGACAAAATTAATGAAAAATATAATCCAGGCAGTCATTTTAACTGGAAAAGGAAAAGGTGAAATAATTTTTATTCTACGGATACCTCTAATCCCAACTGATCTTCCCTTCAACTTTAAAAGATTACAGTTTCCAGTCCGGGTAGCTTTTTCAATTACCATTAATAAATCACAGGGACAGTCTTTAAAGTTTTGTGGTGTTGATCTAAGATCGCCATGTTTTAGCCACGGGCAACTTTATGTTGCTTGCTCCAGAGTAGGTTTGCCTAAAAATTTAAATATTCTTTCTCCTGGATATGAAACAAAAAATGTAGTTTATAAACAGGTGTTAAATAAAAAAGATTCTTAAATTTGTATGAAGTAGTGTATTACTGTACTTTATAATTTGTTGTTTTTGTTTATGTAGTATATTTATATTATTGTTTCTCCCTAACCCGTGCAAAGCCGGGTATTCAGCTAGTATATATATTTATATATATATATATATATATATATATATATATATACATATATATATATATATATATATATATATATATATATATACATACATATACACATATATACATATATATATATACATATATATGTATGTATATATATACATATATATACATACATACATATATATTCCTCCCTGGACTACAACCTTGACGTGGTGGAAGGGCTTGTGCGTTCCGATGACCCCTAGAGCTGTGCTGGCGGGAGTGATAATTATTGCTCCTGGTTGGGTCACCCATGCCAGAAAGGTCGAAGGTTAGGAGCCAGATGAAAGGTAGTCCCCGCAGCTTCTGTTTCTCAGTGAGGCAGCTGCAATGGCGTCTGACCCCAGTGGGGCGGCCAGTAAGTGATGGTGTCACGTTAAAAACACTATTGAGGAAGGCTACGGGAAACCACCTCAATTATCATTCCCAAGATTAACATGATGGAATATGCAGAGATTTTGAGTCCTGCCAACTACGGGGCTCGGCAAATCGTCCGTGTGTCGTGCCCGGTAGCGGGGGAGGCAAGGCTTTCGCGGTCGTCGTCCCACGAAACCCTTGCAAGGGGAAACCAGCAGCAGCAGGAAATAAGACGCAGGAGAAGAAGACCAAATTAGTTAGAATAGGAACTTGGAATGCTAGGACAATGATGAGGGCAGGGAAACTGGGGAATATTAAACGAGATAGGGAAAGGGAAAATATATATATTTTAGGTCTATGCGAGGTGAGATGTAAGGATAGCGATAGAATTACTAGATTGATAATTATAGAATAATATAAAGCGGCGGGGACGAGAGCAAACGAGGGGTTACCATAGTATTAAATGAAGAGGTAGGACGAAGCGTAATCAGCATAGAGCACGTAACTGATAAATTATTACTAGTAGAGATAAAAGCAGAACCGACAAACTTGGTTATTATTCAGGTATACATGCCATGAGCAACCATAAGGAAGAAGATAAGAGGATATACGATCAGTTAGAAGACATAATCGTGAATGCACCTGCTGGGAAACATGTGATAGTGATGGTGGATTGGAATGCGCCGGTAGGTGAAGGAAGAGTTAGTGATGAGGTGTGGGATTACGGTTTAGGCACGAGGAATGAACGCGGGGAGAAAGAAATTGAGTTCTAAGGGAGACAGGGGTTAGTCATCACCAACAACGGATTTAGACACCACAATGGCGCAGATATACACGGAAAATGCCAGGTGATTCCGAAAGGTATCAGCTAGATTTTATTTTGGTTAGGCACAGGTTTAGGAACAGCGTGATAAATTCGCACAGCTTCCCTGGAGCGGATGCGGACTCTGCCCACAATATTTTTGTTATGAAATGTAGCGTCCGTTTAGAAGTATTAAACGGTTTGAAAAGGAAATAGTACAAACAGGCGGTAGAGGAAATCATGGAGGATGGTAAAGAGCTAAGTACTATCGAAGAAAAAGGGGGAAGAATCAAGAAAGGGTTATCGAAAGCCGCAAAAGACACTATTGGAACCGTTTACGCTAAAAGGACTAGGAAACCATGGATCACGGATGAGATGATTACAAAGATGGATGAGCGGCGAAAATGGAACAATATAAATACAGAATTAGGCAAAATGAAGCACAAAGAATTAAACTGTAAATTGAGGCGGGCAACAAGTAAAGCAAAAGAAGCATGGTGAAAGACGCAGTACGAGAATATGGAAAGTCTGCAGAGGAAGGGTGAAATTGTCGCGCTGTGCAGTAAAATTAAATCTGTATAAGGAAGTAAGAAAGAGAGATCTATGCTAACAGTTAGACATACGGCGGGTAAGATAATAGTTGACACAGGAAAGATCCAAGAGAGATGGAAGGAATATATATAACAATGGTATAGGAAAGAACTCAGACCAACAAAGTTAGACATAGAAAAGAAACATGACATATTGAAAGGTAGTTTTGGTCCAGGCATACTCGAAGATGAGATAGAAAGGGCATTAAGGGAGATGAAACTAAATAAGGCCGTGGGGTGGATAACATTCCCGCGGAACTTCTGACATGTTTAGGCAAATGTGGGAGGAAGAGGTTATATGGGCTGATTCGTAGTATCTATGAGGAAGGAATCTGGCCGGAAGACTTTGTGAGATCAGTTTTAGTTCCTATTCCGAAAAAGGTAAAGTCTACGTCATGTGAGGACTAGGGGACAATAAGTTTTATATCCCACGCTAAAGTTTTCCTAAGGATCATAAACAAAAGGATTGAGAGTAGGCCAAATGATTACTTAGGGGATGATCAGATTTGGTTTAGGAAGGGGAGAGGTACGCGTGATGCCATTGCAGTAATGAGATTATTGATCGAGAGGAATATAGAACACAACCAGGAGGTGTTTGCCTGTTTCGTAGATTTCGAAAAAGCGTTCGATAGAGTGAATTGGGAAAAACTAATAAGCATATTGCAGAGAATAGGTATAGATTGGAGGGAAAGGAGGCTACTCTGCAACCTGTACATGTCTCGGACTGCTCAGGTGCGGGTGGGAAACGGGGAGTCCGCAGGGGCAGTGTTAGGAAGAGGTGTAAGGCAGGGTTGCCCATTATCACCGTTGCTGTTCAACCTGTATGCAGAGGAGATGATTAAAGAGGCATGGGAAAACTGGAGGTAGAAATCAAGGTGGGCGGGGCATTCGTAAAATCAGTTAGGTTTGCTGATGACCAAGCTTTGGTTTGTCAGTCAGCCAAGGGGCTGCAAGCAATGTTTAGTGAATTGGAAATGCAGTGGGACAGGTATGGGATGAGAATCAATATTAATAAAACAAAGGTTATGCGATTTTCTAGAAAGAAAAAGGCTAAGCTTAACATTAAAATTGGAGGGCTAAAACTAAGATGGAACAGTTTACGTATCCCTGAAGTGTTTTGGACCAACCCGGTCAAAGTAGTAGGGACGTAAGGAAAAGAATTGCGCTAGGCAAAGAGGCTTTCACAAGGAGGAGGGAGTTGATGACGGGGACGTTGAGTAAGGATGTTAAGAAAAGACTCTTAAACACTTTGATATGGAGCGTAGCTTTGTGCGGCGCGGAAACGTGATCACTGAAGCAGGAGGATAGACGAAGAGTGGAGGCTTTTGAAATGTGGGTGTGGAGAAGAATGGAGAAGGTAAAATGAACAGAGAAGAAAACAAATGAGGAAGTACTGGATATGGTGGGCGAAGAAAGGGGTTTGTTGGGAGAGATCCTATGGAGGCAGGAAAAGTGAATGAAAATGGTATTGACCGGCAGTGGGATGTTGAAGTCCTTGATAGAGGGGAGAATGTTGGGCAAACGAGGACAGGGAAGGAACAGGATAGGGATGTTGGACGGGTTGAAGGGAGGAAGAAAGTACTCAGAGGTGATGAGGGACCTGATGTAGATGTTTTGCTAGGAGTCACAAAATATTTTTTTAGGAGCTGTTTTCATCCAAAAAGGTGGGTTTGGGGGAATCAGGCAAATCACATGTGTAAAAATATCTCCTTGACCGGGACTTGAACTCCGGACATTTACATCTCCCGGGCGGATGCTCTGACCACTTGAGCTTTCCAGGAAACGTAATTTACACTGAGATCTGCGATGCTTTAAGCAACGAAGTGCCCCGATTCTTTGGGGCAATTGGTCGAAACATCTCTGCAACGCCAAGAGATGGCGTTAGGGAGATGTTTCACCCACCCTTTCCCCACCAAATGCCCCTTGCTCCCTTTGCCCTCTCACCAGAGGAATCCAACTCTTTAGGGTTTAGTGTTTCGAGAGCAAACTGTGACCGATCACATTTGTGGGCACTACTTTTTCATGCGGTCGACGAAAAAGGAGCATGCTGTCTCAAAGTGATTGGGTCGGAGTCAGGCATCGTGCTCCTCTTGCGCTGGCTGACCGGGAAATCATTCGGACACACCGTTTGGTGCCTTAATTACCGCTTTCTTTCCACTTTCATTATTATTACGCTGGATATCAGTCTATCCACTAATGTATGGTTTGTCTCTACACACTGACTAAAAACTTCAGTATTTCTTAGTCCCTCCTAATAGGACACAGCCTTACTCTCTACATAACAGAAATCAGTTTTTCAATTCGGTAATCTTAATACCTCCCTTCTTTCCGCCAAACATATCTACAATTTCCCTACCCCTACCTCGCAATCAATATTTCCTCCTCTTTGAATTAATATCGTCAGTGTTGCATTCCTAATCCAGCAGCCATTCGTTTCACTTTTCTTGACTCCTTTCAATGTATCCGTAGAACCTTCTCTCCGTCTTCACAATGCCCAGGAATTCCTCATTTGTTGTTGTATTTCTGTCCATTTTATTTGTTGTTCTCTCTGTCCTTCTTCGGCCCCGCCTTTCTAAATCCTGCAGTGTTTATTTTTACTCTTTTCTCATCGTAACGAGTGTAGAATTTAACTTACCGCGCTGCAGGAAACTACGCTCCATGTATAATTTTAAATGAATCTATTCCTTTATTTCTTACGTGAAGGAATTCAACTAAGTCAATCCTCTTTTTAAAAGTTTATCTTCTTTGATCGGACGGAATCTATCAGGAACGGAGAGATTGTGGGCACTTCGTGTGCATCTGAAAGTAAATGTTGTGGCTTTTACTTTCAGATGCACATGCTTGTGGAGGTACTTTTTATGGAATCATTAATTCTCATGCAATCTCCGTTATTTTCCCAAGACTTCTCCTCAATTTCTCTGTTGTTCGTGTTCTTTTTCAGCTTTCTAGAGCTTTTCAGCTCTAAATCAGCTTTCCCCAGGCAAGCTGAAACGTACCACATACGCTCAATGGCTTATACTCATAGCGGACCGAATATCCTACCCTGTTTTCAACTCTACTCCTCATCCACACTTTACAGGACATCTGCGTTCGTGGTTCTGTTGGCCCAATTAATTTTCGTCACACGCCTGTAGCACAATAATTCAAGTGCATTTTGGTCCATTCTCTCCTGTCTTTCACACACCCCTCCCCTTCATGGGTGATTGGGTGATTTCCTGCGAGGGTTTTTACTAGGTAGCAATGCCACGCTCTTTTCCCACAAACCGAATTATTTGCTTAGACTTTCCTTATTTTATTGTTCTCTTCCTTCACTGTAACTTACTTTGAATACGTATGCATGTTTGGGTGTATCCTTAATTTATATATGTATAGGTATGTTTATACGGACGTATGTCTGTCTATATGTATTTATGTGTATATAATTGTAAATTTAATGCCTAATATAGTATGCATACGACGATCGGTTAAATGGAAGAAGGGACCATTGGGTCTCAATTTCGCCCAAATAAAGACCTCTATCTATCCTCTTTTGCTCCTACAAATCATGTGTCGCGGTAACGTAAAGGCACAAACTGCGGCACGCTGCGCTGGAGGCCATCAAATCTCTCCCGAAGGTGTGGGTCAGTTGGGTGGGTCCTGAGTGGCGCCTAGGGTCCGGACTACAGGGAGTTTCATTCTTTCCCCGCCCCTCGCTCCTTTCTCCGCCGCGCGTCGGAAGGTCGCCCAGGGAGTCTCTCTCTCTCCTCCTTCCCTCCCCTGAATTCCAGGCCCGCTGTAAACTCCGTTCCCTTCGCCCCCATGCCGTGACCCCGCGACGGGTCCCACACGCACATTCAAGGCAATGTAGTTTTAATGCCCCTCGCAAGAATTGCGATCGCAGTATCTTTCATTCCCGCGGAAGTTACTCATCCTCCGCCCTCTCCGTGGATGCGTGCCCTTCGCTATTAAGCATCGGAGTGATGTTTCCCACCTCCCTGTCTTCATGCCACGCCTCGCAGCGTGTCGCGGTTTTCGCGCTCTTCTCCGAATGAGAAGCCTCGCCAAACGGGAAAAGAAAATAAAACACGGGTAATTTGGAGGGACTTAGAAGGGGTGGGGTGGGAAACTGTGCGGGGGTGAGTGCTTGGGGGGGGAGGGCAGGGAGTTGGGTGACAGTGCTCTCATGAAAGGGGAACACGCGACAGACCCACCCCCTAACTCCACCCTGTTCCACTCGAACCCTCTTCCCTCCACCCCCTTCCCTCCACCCCCTTACCTCCACCCCCTTCCCTCCACCCTTGCCCGACTACTCCCTCACCGCACCTCCTGACCCTTCCTCCCCAACACCTTCCTCCCCAACACCTCCCTCCCCAACACCTCCCTCCCCAACACCTTCCTCCCCAACACCTTCCTCCCCAGCATCTCCCTCCCCAGCACCTCCCTCCCCAACACCTTCCTCTACCCCTTTCCCACGTCATCCCCTGCCTTCCCGAGCCACTCATCCCTCTCCTTCGATCTCCCCAGCCGGCAACACCTCCTCGTCCCCAGCCGGGATTCCACCTTCACCTCGACTCCCCCCCCCCCGCCCCCCGACGGCTGTCAGTCCATCGATTCACGGACCTTTCCCTCCTTCCCTCCTCCCCGCCCGCCCCCGGAGTGCTCCTCTTTCCCGTCCGAGGAGTCTGGGCCCTTCCCGGATCCTCCCGTTCCTCCCCTCCCCTCCCCCCATCGAAAAAGGCAAACATAATCTCTTTCCCCGTGCCCAAACACTGCGCTCCGCTCAAGACCTCCTCCCCCGAAATGCCCCCCCCCCAGCCCCCAATCTACTCTCTCGGGGGAGGGATGTCTCACCGCGTCACGACCGACGGGTCGTCATCCTCGGGTTGGGTCACGCGCCGAAGATGTGAAGAAAAGGGGGAGTGTGAAAACGCGACGAAAGTCGGTTTGGCTATCCGTGATATCGCGCAAGGTGCCAATATAGTGAATTAACCTGACGGGATGATGGATTGTTGCGAATGAAATGATAGGAGTGTGTTGCCTGTGATACTAGCGGTGATTTGAGCGCGGAAGAAACCATAATTTTCAAATATGTCAACACGATACAATGAAAGCTCGGAAAGAAAAGTCGAACAAGTATATTTTGGAGGCAAAGAACACTTGTCCTACTCCGAGGCGATTTGAAACACTTTTTTGAATGGAGAACTTCTCGCGGATGTACTGTTGACTATTTCTGGAGAAAATAATCAACAGTATGTCCGTTGGAGCGTGAAAACTGACGCCTGATAGTCAATTTGTTTCGAATTTTAAGTTGTACCAGCCGAAATAGTACACGAGGACGATTCGCATTATAATAATTGTACCAACAATTTCGCATCCACGAGCGTGGTGTATCAACGTTAGATATGGTTGGTTGATTCCATTCTGAGGTATTATTATTCATAATACATTTTCGAGGAACGTTCTGAATGACAATTTGAACGAAAAATGAACTGTGAAAGTCAATTTGTGTCAAACGCTGTTTCAATTTTGACGTCGCTTTAATTCAAGTTTCCCTCCCGATTGTATCCACAATCCTCTTAGTTTCACCTCGAAACTTGAAAAGAAGTTTGTACGACGAAAGCAGAACTCTTTAAATTGCAGGAATTCAGTTCGGAGTGAGGACTGGGGCAAACTTTCTGTTAACAATTCCACAATTTACGCGGCAATTTAGCGGAGCCGTTACTTAGTGACCAAGATTAAATTTGGGAAGGTGTTGAATTTCCACACCCTGGGGGTATGAATCGCCGAATAAATCTACAAGGGGAGCATTTCAGGGAGCAGGTACCAGGGCCAGGTGACCTCATGGGGCACAAAACAACCCCGGCTTTACAAATTGCACAATGTAACATTTCGACCGACCTCTCGCACAGAAGGGAACGGTGTCCGCGGGTACACACCCACTCAATTTATCTCAGAGAAGGACGGAAACTCACGTCCGACCAGGACAGGCGCCTTCTGGAGCAAGCGGAGATGTTGCCGAGATGTGATGTTATTTATTGATCTCCGAATAAGCACACGGGTGATGACGATGAGCAATCCCGTTTGAAATCCAAGATATTTAAATTAAAATCTAAAATCATCTCTCGCTCCTTTTTTTCTAAAGCGTTCATGCGCGACCCCCATGCGTGTCCGCGTTTTCTTGACTTCTGTCTGGATTCGCGATACATCCGACTCTGGCAAAAGTCATACTTGAGAGGCCACAGCAGCATGTAAGTAGTTTCGCATCGGTGCTTGGTGAACGTGGTTATAACCAATATTCTATCGATTCTTATTCATCAAGCATCGACTCTTGACTCTCATCAGAGATTAAGTAGGTTGCATCTAGATGCCAACAACATGCCAATGTTGATAACATTTCCTCCAATTGTAGCCTTAAGTGCACTCTATCAAAGGACCAAGATGAAACAGTGTCCTCCCGTATTATTTTTTATACAAACCGAATACGTAAATCCAACCCTTTTAGATGTGCTCTTTTGGCAGCGAAACAATATCCGAAGAATTAACAATTTATGATTTGCAAATACACAAAGTCTTTCGCTAAAATAAATAGAATAAATTTAAGGAAAAAATGTATTACAGATCAAAGTATAAATTGCTAAAACACTTCATAAGAGCACCCTCATGTATCGACACACAAATGTCCTTCGTCACTTATGGTAAGCTCCCTGTAAGGCATCAATGAGGACCCTCGTTCAGGGACCTCGTCATGGCCTCTTCGACATAGTCCAGTGGTCCAAAATGGTTGCCGAAGGGGATATACTTTGGTCGCACTCAAATTCCAACGCCTCGTCGCCAGTAAACACCTTTCCTATAAAATCCGGATCACTTTCACCGTGGTCCAACGCTTGATTGTCACAGAAGCACTCTTCCGGCAGCACTTTGGAGACCATCTTGGCATTTCATTCTCATGGCTAAATCTTCCGTAGGGATGCAATGCCCTGGCAATAGTTTACTGAATATTGCACTCTTCTGCTAACATCCTGACACTTGGAGGTCACTCGGAATTCAGCACGTGTCCCACTTTTTGCACGTTTCGATCACACTGTTGTGTTGTTGATTGATGTCCAGGGCACTCCTCATCGCCATCGTCCACTTTAGCCTCCCAGAATATCCTGTGGAAGCAGGAAACTTACATCCAGGGGACGTTTCTCCATCTCCATAAGCATCCTTGACCATGGTCATGGTCTCCGAACCCGATTTTCCTATTTAAACACAACATTTTATCGCATATCATTGCACCATCATCACCGTCAAACAGGGATTCAATTTAGCACCCATTCGCACCCTGTAACTGCCCTCAGTTAACTGGTGTGGGTCACGTTACTTTCCCAAGATCTCCCGTTACCTTTCCCGCCGCCAATCACCTCACTCAAGCCATATAACAATTGGTGGCAAATCAATCATTCTACTTATTTTTGGGACCCGGTATGCTGGTATCACTAAAACTGATTTTTACAATAGTGTTAAAACAACAGTACCTACTTGCTTTTTTTAATGATATCAATCAAATTGTGGGGAAAACAGCCGACATTACATATTTTCAATAATTGGTCCCTCAGAGCTAGTCCAGGATAAGTTTTAAAGCATGTTTCAAAAATGTATTTGAATCTCTCAAGAGAACTTTAAAACTGTACATTCACAGCATTTCTATTTGTCAAACTAAGAATGAATGGGCTTTACATAAGTTGCCATTAATGAAGGCTCTAGAGGATACGCATTGATAAGGTGCAGCACGAGACTTACCCACTAAAGATATTTGTTTATCGGGGCGTAGTAATTCAGTGGACGGTCTGCTTGGTACCTGACCAGAAGGCCCTGGCTAGGTTCCGGATGGCGCCTTCGGGCATCCTCAGTTTCACCTGGAGAAAGAAATTGCCCCCTTTTCTTCCACCCAATCTGAACTCACACATTTAACAAAGTGCAGGGACGCGACTTCTTTCCACAAATTGCACAGCGTGAAACATCTCTGGTTATTTGGTATTTTATGAAAACGGAGATTAATTTGTATTTCTACATCTAAATCTACATCCACTTAATACCCCGCAAGCCGCCGCAAGGGCGTGTGGCGGGGGGTGTTAGGACAAAACCCGTAATTAAGACAAGAAAAAGAAAAAAAACCGCATGAAATAACCACAAAATCATACACCCAAAAAAAAACATAGCATACATTCATGCATGAACATTTATACCCCACACACATGCAAACACTCAAACTACATTTTACATACACATGCACCTGAAAGTATACCTAACAGCTTAGCAGTGTTTAACTTTGCTCCGACTTGTAAATTCAATGTTTTCAATATTTCTAAAGTGACTTCGGTTTCTTGCTATTATGATTTCTGATTTTTCGGGGAAAGAATGAGTATTTGTACCTATCTGTCCTGGAATCTATCTCCCTTAGTTTATCTTTGTGGTCTGATCTACCTAAGTAGTGTGGGGCAATTATAATTCCTTCAGTGTCATAGTTAAACTCGTTTGTTCTGAAACTTTCTAAAAGTCTAAGCCTCGCTTGTTCTCTCCGCACTTCAAGTGGCTCCCAGCCTAAATCCCCTAAGAGACCTGTCACACTTGTGTTCTTATCATAACAATTTTTAACGAATCTAGCGGATTTTCTCTGGACTTAATCTAATTCTTTTCGCCAAATTTTCTCCCAAGGATCAAAATACTTGCGGCTTATTCCAAATCAGGTCAACTAGAGCAAAATAACACCTCTCTTTAACTTTTTCATTACATTTCCCCACCACCCGTTTTATGAAGCCAAGTTTCTTTAAAGCTGATCCGCATATTGTCCTGATATGTGCTCCCCATGAAAGGCGTGGTGTTAGAACAACCCCCAAATATTTAACTTGATTGGCCGTAGCATATGCTGTACCCTTTATTTTGTAGTTAACTTCCTGTTCCTCGCTTCCTTTGATCCAAAATTTCAAAACTGCGCATTTATCTATATTAAGTGCTAATCCCCATTTATAGCACCATTTCGAGATATTGTCTAAGTGTCTAGAGAGTAGCTCGCGATCTAGTTGGCTTCTTATTTCCCTGTATATCACCGTGTCGCCAGCAAATAACCTTAGATTGCTATTAACGTGTATGCTTAAGTCATTAATGTATATTAAGAACAGAAGAGGCCCTATTACACTTCCCTGGGGGATGCCCGAAGTTACATCTCTCTCCGTTGAGCACAACCCATCTATGACTACTATTTGTTTGCGATTTGACAAGAAGTCTCTACTCCAATTAATTATTTTCTCATTGATTCCATAGCATTTGAGTTTATGTAACAGTTTATTGTGTGAGACCTTATCGAAGGCTTTTTTGAAATCCAGGAATACTCCATCGACTTTGTGTTTTTTTCTCCCGATCTAAGTATATCGTGAATGAAGAGACCAAGTTGTCTTTCGCAAGGTCTTCTTTTCCTAAATCCGTGCTGGTTGTTGATTAGTATTTTCCTACTATCAAGAAATCTCATAATGTTAGTGACAATAATGTGCTCCAGTATTTTACAAGAGATCGTTAGGGAAATGGGTCGGTAATTGGTTAGTTTATCCCTATCGCCACCTTTATAGATGGGAGTGATATGGGCTAGCTTCCAGCCGCGAGGCACTGAGCTTTCTTCTATCAATTTTAGAAAAACATGGCAATGTCTTCAGATAATTCCTTTAATATTCTAGCAGGTATTTCTTCCGGACCAGATGCCTTATATGCTTTGATACTCAAGAGTAGATGTAATATTCCCTGCTTGGTCAGTGTAAGATCGCTCATGTGTTCCCCGGGTGGGGGTTGAAGATCATTTGGTGCGTTTGTGTTATGTTGTAGAGGCTCTGGAAAAAATGGTTTAAAATATTTACCTTTTTCACGCTATCTGTAATGATTTCTCCATTTTCCATCTTCAAAGAATGAAGAGCTGGACGTTTACCTTGTATTTCCCTAACATAAGACCAGAATGACTGGATTTTCCTCAAGATATTCGCTTAGCATTTTAGATTTAAAAGAGTGTAGTGCTGTGCGCATAATACTTTTCGTCTTACTACAACATTCTTTTAGTTGCTCTTTGGATGTATTCATATAAACTATATCGTTTCTTTTTAAACTCTTTTTTAAATTTGACTGAAGCTTTCTTTGCCTTCTTAATGCCGATCTGACTTCCCCGTTATACCATCTAGGTTCCTTACTGTCGCATTTGAGTTTGGACGGGATGTGCGTCTCCATATTTCGTAAAATATTTAAAAAACAATTCCACGTGTTCTCTGTATTTGGTTGTCAGTGTGTTTGTCGTGTATTCTGGTAATTTTATTTTTAAATATTCTCGTAGTCCGTTAAAATTTTCCGTGTTTAATAGGTATATTTTACGCTTTTCTTTGTTTATTTAGACGAACTTAGTTTTTAACTCTACAAGAATAGCCTTATGGTCACTGATTCCGTCTATTATTTCAATGTTAGTAATGATTACGGGGATAGAAGTGGCAAAGATGTCTAGTATGTTTTGGCCCCGTGATAGTGATTGACCAATTTGGTCTAAGGAGTGTATGTGAATATGTGAAGGAGTTCTTGGCATGAATCTCTGTTTTTGGCAGATTTTCCTACGCAGTAGTTGTCCCTGTCAATTTAAGGTAGGTTTTTGTCATCAGCGATTATAATTAAACTGTTGTTATGTCTGCTTCTGAGAGTTGATATTTGTTCGTCGAGCATGTGTAGAACTTCTGTGTTAGAATCTGGGGGTCTATAAAATGAACACACGAATAGGCTTCTGCCGTAGTAGTCCTTAATGTTGCACCAAACGCTTTCTATGTCATCTACGTCGCATTCATATCGTTGGCTACTAAGATGTGACTTTACTGCAATGAATACTCCCCCACCCAACCTATTTGGTCTGTCCCTTCTGTAAATTGTGAAACCGTTGGGAAAAACCTCATTGTTGGCTATATCTCCCGTGAACCAACTTTCCGTTCCAACTACTATGCCTGCGTTTGTACTGACAAAAATTTATTCAATATCCAAAATTTTGTTTCTAATGTCACGGATGTTTAATGTTTTAATTTTAATTTGGTGAATTACTTTTTGTTTTTCGGTTTTATGTACGCTAAGAAAACTGTTTTGAGATGATTCGTGGTGAACAGAGACAAAAGAATTACATTCACTTGCATTGCTATCTATTATGTATTAAGAAGCACCGATTTTATTAAATTTACATGTGTTATATGTTGTTTTAACGCAAGTGTTTGTTTGTTCAATTTTTTGGGATTTGAGAGGCATAACCTGATCTGAAGTGACAAAAAGTGCTGGCTTTTACTCTATTTACCTCAACATATGACCTACGCTCTTGCCTACCAGTATGCTAAACCCTCGAAACGCGTTCGTGTAGCCTACGCGCTACCAACTGCGATGCCTCGGCATCCCCGACATGAATGGACCCCGGAGCGATTAAAGGGTACCCGACACGATGAAAGGACGGGCCTCAAATCAACAAACTCCGCTCCGATTTCCCGGCAAAATCCCAGCAATCTCTGATTTAAACCCTCAATTTGGCTCCAAACGAGCCTTCCGCGGTCTACATGCGGCACAATACTACATATACTTAATTTAATTGGGACCTTCAACTCTGCCTCGACTCGTTTCACCTCCGAGTGCATCTCCTTAAAGGAGCGCAGGATCTCTTCAGATCCACGTTCCGAGGCGTCGTTTGTCCCGACATGAGCCACAATGCGTAGCTTGGAGCAGCCCGTATTACTGACGGCCGCCTTCACCACCAGCGTCGCCTGGGGTACCCCGCCACCTGGTATACACCAGGACGACAAGAATCCAACACCTCCCTTCTGTTGGACTCTGCGGCGCAGCGGATTCATTATACGCCGGACATTTGAACCACCTAATATAACGGTTCCCTCCCTCCCCGACCGCTGATGCCTTACCCTAGGCAGTGCCCTCGGAGTAGGGGTAGGGGCTGCAGTTACGGTGGTGCTGTCATCCGACAGCACCTGGTACCTGTTGGAGACGGGGATGGTATCTGCCTCCGCAGAGTCCAATCCTCGCCACAGCGTTACCTTCCCCTTGCCCCGAGAGACGACCCTCCAATCGTCCGACCTACGGACGTTAGACACTCCCTCGTTGAGAGATGGGACACGGGGTAGGTCTGTAATCGCCCAACCACGTGTAGCATTAGGACGAATCCGTGCATCCCTATGGCCGTGGTGGGTTTTCGTATTCCCACCCCGTGTACCATCTCTCCTGAGGAGAGCCCTCCGGCTTGCAATCTCCGATCGAAGCTCCCGCACCATTCTCTCCACCATGACGATACGGGCCCTTAAAGCCGCGCATTCGCCAGTGCCTTCGAGCATGGAAACAGGGGACCTAGATGAAGCCATCCTAATTTAACTAGCGAGTTCCCAACAAAAGCTAACCTGTATACACTATGCTAAAATTTCTAAAAGGGGTTAGCTAAATTTAGCTCAATCAATAAGTTACGATTTGGAATTGAATATGAAGCCTAAGTGGAAAAAACGATGCTTGAGTAAGGTCTGGTTTTCAGAGGACCAAAAAGATAATAAGAAAAAGGAAAGCACTCACCGGTCACCAATCAGAGTCGAAGGACAAAAACCATAACAATCCACTAAATAAATTACTACTACCACACACTACGGTTAACAAACCACACACTAAACGAAAACTATGTAAACGAAGCAACGTGTTCGTTGACACTACACTGCACTTCACTAAAACCAAAAGCACCAAGAATCAAGCTGGCAGGCAGGTAGTCTCTGGTGGGTCAAACCGGTTACCAGGAGCGCTCAGTAGGCAGGTCCGCTCAGGTTGAGGGCCAGACAGAGAATGAATATTTTTGAAGATCATTAGTTGAAAGATCCATGATGACAGAATTGAGGAGACGGTAAATTTAGAATTATTTTTTCTATAGCTGACATTAACGAATTCTTTGAGAGAATATAGGGAAAATGACGTAGTGCAAGGAAAATAAGACGAGGTCAGTGTAAGAGATTCTCATTAGAGCAAAGGATGCATTTAAAGATTTGTGAAACGTTGCTTTGATATCACTAGTAGCTTATCCAAAATATTAAAGGAGCTAGGCTAGGAATGACTCACGGATCGAAGTTTAAATCACAGATTTAATCTGTTGCACTAATGGAAAGGGCGTCTCTTTAGCAGTTATATTGAAAATGTATTATTATCCCCATCGCACTACGGTAGGAGAGATCATGCTAGTTAAATTTGAGAAGTCAAGTGTAGAACAGATAGATGTAAGATCTCATATTTCTTAGGGACGGAAAAGGATCAGAATAGTGTTTTCCTACCGCGGTGGGAGTAAATATTATTATTATAAGGTAATCTACCCGTTAAGGTAGGATTTTGGATGGACGCAGCTCCTAAATAAATATTTTTTGACTCCTAGCAAAACATCTACATCAGGTCCCTCTTCATCTCTGAGTACTTTCTTCCTCCCTTCATCCCGTCCAACATCCCTATCCTGTTCCTTCCCTGTCCTCGTTTGCCCAACATTCTCCCCTCTATCAAGGTCTTCAACATCCCGCTGCCGGTCAATACACCCTTCATCCACTCTTCCTGCTTCCACAGGATTGCTACCAACAAGCCCCTCTCTTCGCCCACCATACCAAGTACTTCCTCGTTTGTTTTCTTCTCTGTCCATTTCACCTTCTCCATTCCTCTCCACACCCACATTTCAAAAGCCTCCACTCTTCGTCTATCCTCCTGCTTCAATGACCACGTTTCCGCACCGTACATAGCTACGCTCCATATCCAAGTTTTTACGAGTCATTTCTTAAAATCCTTCCTCAAAGTCCCTGTCATCAGCTCCCCCCTCCTTGTGGAAGCCTCTTTGCCTAGCGTAATTCTTCTCCTTACGTCCCTACTACTTTGACCGTGTTGGTCCAAAACACTACCGAGATACGTAAACTGTTCTACCTGCTCTAGTTTTTGCCCTCATATTTTAATGTTTATCTCAGCCTTTTTCTCTCTAGAAAATCGCATAACCTTTTTTTTTTTAATATTGATTCTCATCCCATACGTGTCGCACTGAATTTCCAATTCGCTCAGTAATGCGGGAGTTAATATATTCGGGTTTAAATCAGGTTGATGTGTATTCATCCCCTGCAACCGTCCTAGTGGTGACGAGAATATTACATGAATAAACTCAACTCAATGGCTTAAAACAACGAATTCTAAAAGATATATAAACCTGGAAATAGGAGAGAGTTGTTTGATGGTGTTGTAAGCAAGATGGGCAAAATTGTAGATATTCCGATATGTTCACTTCAATGGACTTCATAGAGTTCCACTCAGAATTAACCCTCCATCTGTAAGTAGGACAATATAAAATTCTCTGCCGTTACCTACGAGACACGTCGAATAAAAATAATGCGAACGCCTCTTTTGCTCATTAGCTTACGGTCATTAAATAACATAGGATTAAGCCATATATATATTTTTTTAGTTCAATATTAAACTGCCAATTTATCACGTGGTGCCCATTATGAGTGTTATGGTAAGTTCTCTGTTTTCTTATACCGTATGCATTTTTCCGCTATAGTCATTTATATTTCGAGTTATTAAGTCTTTGAGATCACCTCATCACCCGGTCGGTTCATTTAATATTACACCAAAGCATTACTTTTAATTAAAAAAAACTTTATATCTACTATGGCGCCGCGGGCACCTCATTTTATCTCATTTTGAGATCCGCAGCTTCACCTGGTCCTTCCCTTAAATTTCTTTTCGCTTCAGCGAGCACCGAAATATTCCCGAGATCATTTCCATCCTCCTTCCTATCCTTTCATCATTGCACCTTCCACCCCATCCCCCCAACGGCAACTCTCTCCCTCCTCCACCACTCCCCCATTAGTTACCCCTCCACCTGTCCATTTTGTCTTCATCATTCTTCCATATCCGGGCTATAAATCCGATCCAATCTAATCGAACTCGATTCTTCTCCCATCCCCAACATTCGGGGTCCCCTCCCATTCCTCCATTCCGTAGTCAGCCCACCCCATCCTCTCACACGACGACCCCCAACGTCTCCTTTCCCCATACCACCCCCAACTCACTCTCTCCCTCCACTCCGCGGACGCCGCCGTCCTCATTAGCCGAGGGCACTTCTCATTTCGTCCGCCCCCCTCCCTCCTCTTTTCTTCCCCCATCCCCCCAGTGCCCCCATTTCACCCCTCCCCATCCCCTCGTCTCCATCCATCTCTCTCTCTCTCTCTCTCTCTCTCTCTCTCTCTCTCTCGAGGGTGTGGAGGGGACCTCCCGGTCGGATGGTGTTTCGAAAAGCAGACGCTCCCCAGTCACCCGTGAGTCTCGTCCGTATTGCCCCCCTTTGACGTCAAGATCTAGATTACTGAATGCGGTCAGCCCTGCGCGCGAAACCATAGTTGACCCTTCGGCTGTTGTTTCCATTATTATTATTTGTGTAAATAAATCTGCAAATATTACTAAACCTATTAGAAATGTAAAGATTTCTAACTCGTAAAAAAAATCCAAGTCTAATTAGGATATGAAGTACTGTCAACCTTGTAGTCAAACCCATACCTCTGGCCTAATTTTGGTCGTTATTGTTATTTCTGAACACACTTAACTTTGTAAAAAATAATCATATACCTAGCAGAAATGTAGCAGTCATGAATAGGCCATAACATGCGAGATTAATTAGGTCTTAAAACTACGAATATCTACAACAGGCGACGTAGTCATCCTATTGGTTACATTGCTGTTGTTCACGTGGTGGTAAATGAAGCTACAAAACTACACGTGGTGGAGGATAGCCCAATCTCAATTACTTTGAAACATGCGAGGGTTATTATTTCGGAGAGAAAGAGAGAAGGTGTTGGCCAACGAGAGAAAAGTAGGCAGGCACCCAGTCGGCCGACTCGTGTGCTAAGTTGACCGTGGGTCTAATCCGCGCGGTCGTCGCTGGGAGGGTGAGGCTTTGGAAGGGGGCGGGGGGGGAAGAGGAATAGAAGGGGCGGAAGAGAAAAGGGGCGGAGAAGTGGAGCGACGCGCCCTCGTCGTGATTTAAAAATAAACCCGTCCTCTCTCTGCCTGGACGACTCATCTGCCTGGACGGGTGTTTTTCCACGCCCCGGTCGACTTCGCCTCCTCACATCTCCCCCATTCCCCGCCCTCATTTCCTCTCACCCCCCTCCACCCTAGTCCCGTCCCCCCACCCCCAACACACACACACACACGTGGATCTCGGCGATGATCGATACACGTCGTTCGATTGCACGGCGAGGCTATCGGCCGAATCATCGCTGCGGGCAGTCTGCCGATCAGAGAGATAGAACCTGGACTACCCCTGATAAACATTCCTCTTCCGCTAGGTCTAGGTTGACCCTGATGATGGCAGTGCATCACTTATTTCTTGGTAGGGGAAATGAACATGAAAATAGAATCAGAGGTGATATGAGTGCGTAGTCGACGGGTGGGGAATGTCAGTGATGGTGCTGCTAGTCCTCGCCTTTTTCTGGGTTGATTTCTCCCTTTCATTCCTTTCACGGTCATTGTATATTTCTATCCGTTTGCACCTTAAGCCCCTTTCTTCATCTCCACACATGAGCTACCTCCCACGTCTTCAATATTATTATTATACTGTAGCCTACAGCTTGACGTAGGTTTTTGACGGACAGAGACTGATCGCCCCTAAATTTCTATGACTAGCCCAACAGGAAACACCCTGACCTTCCAAACTGCAACATCTGCTCTTCAATTTCACCTGCTTCCTTCATCTCATCATTACGTCCAACATATTATGACATCTTATAAAAACGCCCTATTCCGTTCCATCCCCTTTATCGCTTTCCTAACGTTCTCTCCTCTGGTACATCACAGTCGTCAGCATCTCATCGCCATTCAAAATGCTCTGCATCCATCTTTCCTGCCTCCTTTGGATTTCTCCCAACAATCCTCTCTCCTAACTCATCATGCTTTGCACTTCCACGCATGGTTTTCTTCTCATCCATTTTACCTTTTCAACCTTTCTTCATACCCTCATCTCAAAATCCTCCAAAATATACGTCTATCACCTTACTGCAAAGACCAAGTTTCCGCCCCTTGCAAAACTACACTCCATGCTAAAGTTTTGACGAACCTTTTCTTAGCACCCTATCTCAACGTCTTTGTCATCGATTCCCTCGTGGGGAAACGTAAAATTAGCGGGATCAAGTTTAGAACAGATATATCTAAGATTTCATTTTTTCCACGAACGATGCAAGGGATTAGAATTCTGATCCCTAGTATAAGGGATAAGAAGAGCACAGTCCGACTGCGGTAGGGTAATAGTCGGGTCGAAGTTAGTTTGGTGTGTTTTCACCCCCTGCCGCACACCCTAGCGGTGGCTTTCAAGGTATGTATAAATTTAAAATATCATATGAAAAACGAAATATTCATGTGCTTACGGCATAATATTATAAAACGTCGTTGTCTAACGCAATACTTCTTCCTGTATCCCTACCACTTAGACCATCTTGGTCAAAAGAACATCCAAGATAGGTACACTGTTCCACCTCTTCCAGTTTTTTACCTCGTATTTTAGCGTTAACTTAACTTTCTTCATTCATAAAAGCTCCCTTACCCTTTTTTCGTTTACATTAATTCCATTTCTATCGCGCTGATATCCTAATTCGCATATTTTTAGCTCTTTAGCTTGGCTGTCCTTCCTATTCTCAGCGTTGTTGATGCTTTTTGCAGCCATCGTCTACAATTTCCGTTTCCTCTGCAAGTTTCCCACCCCCTCTCGGATGAATTTCGTTGCCATGAGCAATTCAGGAGAAAACGAGAGATACATTAATAACCCAAATGTAATCGCAGTCAATTTCGCGCCGATAATATCGCCCATTTCACACCTGGCTTCGGTTTAATGCAAGGCTGTCCGTCGTTTACACGCATTTCCTTCTGCATATATTTTCGCGTATATGATCGACTGGCGATCAAAAAATACGCTCTGGAGCTTAGAACAATAAATCACTGCTTATGGTCAGCGTAGGTGTGTACTTAGGCCAAAAACCGAAGCTATAGTGGAGATGATACGAGTGGCACGTGGGGAAACGAATCCGCAGTTTAATACCCAATCGGAACTTAAACTCTCGGGAGGGAGATCGGGAAATGTTCGTCCGGAGAATTGGGGAAAAATCAAGAATGGGATTCAAGAATATCAATGGCCACACTTTTCAATCAAGAGATTAGATCATGTCCAAAGAACTTCGGCTTGAGTTGCTAAAGGGTATTAAGAATTTAAGCTTGTCGGGGTGAATTGAGAAAATACACTGGCATTCCCGCCAAATTAGATATGAGTACGCGATAGAAACTGTCAGAACGGTATTACAGGACTGTCTTAAGACTTGAGTTAGATGAAGCTCTTTTTACAAGCAGGCAAAGTCAAATTATGACGAATGTCATAAGAAGGTTTTTAAGAAAGAATGTCGATAAGGAGCGTGCGAATCTTGGCATGGAGCCAGTGCGGCAGGGAAACAGTTAAGAGTGTATCACGCCATCTGCCGGTGTCTTTCTTTGTGATAAGCGATCCGTGCAATCAAGCCGAAAACTGTACCACTAACCAGTGTCTTATATTGTGGCACCCCTATCCTTGAGCTTGACGTCCGCGAGCGAGAGAGAGAATGTGAAGAGCATTGCATTGGTTACTCATATTAAACACAATGGGTCAGATTGCACGCAGCACCTATCGACACGTCGAGTGGAAGCTCGTAGTACCGTACCTGCTTAGGTGTGTCAATTAATTTAAATTTATGGCTATGGAATAGTGGGCGAAGTTGTAATGAAACTCTGGAGGATAATAAAATGGAGCCGGGTTAGTTCTTATTATACGCACGTCAGTTCAGAGCCCATTGGTGTGAATTGAATTGATTTGGGAGATGGAACGAGGCAGTGGAGCATGGTTTCACGGAGTGAATGGTGAGGGGGGAATAGCCCGTAGTGGAAGGAGCAGGAAGTGAGGAAGGCTATTTCTCTCACATTATTTCTTTTCTCACGACCGTCTTCAATGAATAAAAAGTATTAAGCGTAAATTATTGCTCGAAGCGAATGACGTGGGCGTCGGAGTAAAATGTCCTTATCAACAGCGTGAACATCAATCGTTGCGGAGTGTTTTTGCCACAAGAAAACTGAAGCGGGCTCATCGTTAATGTTTTTGATTAAATATGTACCACATAGTCTTAAGGACGAAATGTGGTAGGCTTGTGCTTTATTTTCTTCTTTCTAGACTTAAAATAACATCGGGTTCGTCCGTCGCATTTTACGAGCAAACACTATTAAAAGTTATCTTCGTTTCGAAATGAAACTCTTTAATGTTCTGTCCAGTTTAAAATGTTCAATTCGAACTACCGACTTTTAATGCTCAGTTTGAACTCATTATTTCAGTCGTCTTCACACGTTTGATTACTCGTAGAGCCCGTTAATTTCTTTTAAACGATAGCATGTGCAGCCGGGTTGCCCTGACGCTTTGAGTGCCTGAATAGACTTGCTGAAATGAGGCGGCGCACCCCGGGCATATTGCCTCGTTTCCTCCTCCCGAGGGGGTGACCCTCACACGTACCCAGGATGCGAATTGGATCCACCTCCATGCGTGGGTGCCCCCTCAGCCACTTAAACCGCCTCTTCCTTCGCAAGAAGTCACCCCCGGTCGCATCTGGGGAGGATGGCAAGTATGAGAAAGTGAGAGTTCGCAAACCCCCGCCAACACACACCTTAACCACACGCTAAGGCCGCGCGAGTGATATCACTTCCGCCGCGGTCGTTTGAGTCTGCTCCATACATTGTCTCCTCCTCCTTTCCCCACCCCTCTCTCCCTCTGGCGCCTACCCTTCCGGTCGTTCCCTTTCGCGGTGAGCGCTCTGAAACGGAGCCGGTTCTGGATCACGCAAGTAGACGAAATCCTTTCATCCGTACCGAACCGTCACTGCATGTATGTGTGTATGTGTTCGTGCGTTTGCGCGTGCGTGTATATATATATAGCGATGGTGTAGAAGTACTCATGAGGGCAATGTAACAGTATTCCTTTAGTCACATTCGAGCATGAAAATTTAGTCCAACCCTTCCTCTCTCAAACTATTTATTCTTCTCTCAAGTCTGTCTATGTTTTTGGCGATTTGACTTTCATCCATTCTCTATTTATTCATTTAGTTTATAACATTATTCACATACAGCAGTAGCGCCAATGAAATTACAGTGGAAAATATAACAAAAGCATGAAAAAGGACAAAATACAATAACAGCATAGCAATAAACAACGATAACCGAACATGGACAGGGGAAAAATGTAATTTGTTGAAAAGTGGGATAAAGCTTGTGTGGGGAAATTGTTGGATGATTAATTGAAAGGATGGAGATTTTGAGGGAGTGAATGTAGAAGGCAGGAGAGGCGAAATAAAAGTGAGCGCTAGATGAGAGATATTATATGGATTAGGTAGAGATCGAGTAAGGAGTGGGTGCGGGTGGATCGAGTTGGTATCCTGAAGTTGAAGAGAGAGAACAGTTCAGGGCAATCAATATTCCAGTTTAGTGCGTTGTGGAGGAGTTTTAAATCAGCTTCAAGCCTGCGGTTTTGGGGACTAGAAATGGATAAAGAAGACAGAACAGTATTTGAGGACATATTGCGGAAATGTGGGACTCGGCGTTTGACTACTTTGGCAAAGAAGTTAGAGATGCAATCGAGGGATTTTAGATTAGTTGGGGATGAGATGGACCAAATTGGGGAGCCATATGATATTATGGGGGAGGACAATTGTTGAGAAGTACGAATGGAGTGCTATTGGATAGTTAATTTCTGTGAAGCGGTAAAGAAGGTCAATTAGGGATATTCCTTTATTTTTTACAGTCTGTATGTGATCCGAGTAATTTAGTTTATGGTCAGTGAAAACGCCAAGGTCTTTCATGGTTGTTTCTCTATTTAAGGGAGTTGAGTTAATTTAGTAGTTGAATATCAGGGGTTTTTTTCAGAGCAAGAGTCATGATGTTGCATTTTTCAGGGTTTAAGTTAAGCTTCCAGGCATCACACCATAGGGAAATATGATTTAAGGCAAGTTAAAGATGAATACAGTCAGAAGTATTATTAATTTTCTTGTAAATCTTGCAATCATCAGCGTAGAGAAGTGTGTGGACCTGGGAGGAAAGGATTCGGGAAGGAAGATCGTTAATGAACAAATTGAAAAGATATGGCCCAAGGACACTGCCCTGGGGAACTCCAGACGTCACAGGCGACCAAGAGCAAGAAGCACCCGAGAGTATCACACGCTGGGTTCTGTGGGTGAGAAAGCTGGAGAGAAGGCCGAAGGATAAACCATGTATGCCTAACTGTTGGCTGAGTTTATGAAGGAGGAGTTGATGATGCAGGGCGTCGAGAGCCTTGGAGAAGTCAAGTTGGATGGATTTTAGAATATCTAACACGATTGATTTTTGGAGAGGAGAAGGACTTTAACATTGGCAACAATCTTCCGGGTTAAACATTTTTGATTGGCGATCTACCGTCCGTGAAAACTCTGCTGCGATCACTTCTTTCCCGAAAAAAAACCATAAGTCACGAGAAACCCGCCTTGCCTACTCGGAAAAGAAAACATTCTGCTCACCACCACTATTGTAACATCCGAGAACCAGGTTTCAACTTAAAAAGTCGAGATCAAGACCCTGCAAGTCGAAACAAAGGCCACGCACACCAAAACTCATGCGGAAGAGCAAAGTATTCACCTCTCCGAGATGCATCGCTTCCACAAAGTGACAATTCAGACCATTCTCATTAGTAAACGACATCGAGGCCCGGATGCTGGTAGGAAATACATAACCAAATGAATGCCATTTCAGGAGTCTTTAATTCTATAGGGCTATGGGATGTGGGAAGGGACACAAGGACGGGAACATTGTAGCTCGGGTTGAAGGGGGTTTTATGATGGGAAGCTTGTTTAGGGATGGAGAGACCCGCGGACGGGGAAGAGGGATTGCACGAGGCGCGGTTGGTGTTAATCCTAAGGTTCAGGGGTGTAGAACTGTAAACTCTGCCCGGCCTATGTAAAAGGCCGGGCAGAGTTTACAGGTCAGAAGATAAACCATATTCTTGGAAGTGCAAGAGGAGAAGGGGAAGGGCAGGAGAGAGTTTAAAGGTGGGATGGAGTGGGGTGTAGTGGTGAAAATAGAACAGGTTTTACATCTTCCTTGATGACATGGAGTGGGTATGGCCCTGGGGGTGAGGGGATTTTGAGAGCGGCTTGGTGGATTTGAGGATATCTGCTAGGGTGGCGGGCCGTTTAAAGGTGACAGAGGGGCATTTGGGAAGAGGGTTGGAGGAAGTAATCTGATTTTTGAGGATGGGGAACAGGTCTTTGAGGATGAATTTGAGGGACTATTCCGATTTTGTGTCAATTTCACCTCCTCCCTCTCCCTCCTTCCCTATCACCACTCCCTCTCCCTTTCCTCTCCCCAACCATTCCTCTCACCCCTCCTCCCTCTCACGTTCTCCCCTTCCCCTGGCCCCCTTCCCTTTCTCTCGCACCCCTCACCTCTCATACTCCACAGTCATTTCGTCTATTTCTTCCGATGAAGACGGAGCAGAATTCCGTCGAAATGAGCAAGAAATAACGTGAGTGAAATTTTCATGTGTTCTTATATTGTTTGTTGCTGTCAAAGTTTGTTATTCAACACTTCCGTCAACACTTCCATCAACACTTCCCTATATATATACATATATATATATATATATATATATATATATATATATATATATATATATATATATATATATATATATATATATATATATATATATATATATATATATATATATACACCGGTATACACACACACGGACGATTTGGCCGAACCCCGTAGTTGCCAGGACTCAAAATCTTGGTATTGTTTATTATTCAAATCTTGGGAATGATAATTGAGGTGGTTTCCCATTGCTTCCTCAATAGTGTTTTTAACGTGACACCATCACTTACTGGCCGCCCCACTGGGGTCAGACGCCATTGCAGCCGCCTCACTGAGTAACAGACGCTGCGTGGACTAACTTTCGTCTGGCTCCTAACCTTCGACCTATCTGGCATGGGTGACCCTACCAGGAGCAATTATTATTACTCCCGCAAGCACAGCTCTAGGGGTCATGGGTACGCACAAGCCCTTCCACCACGTCAGCGTTGTACTCCGGGGAGGGATATATGGTGTAGTTTTGAGGGGAGGCGACCGACAGCTAAGGTCATTTGCGCCATAGGGGAAGGACAGGAAAGGATGAAGGGTGGAGAGAAACCCGGCGTCGGCATTAGCCTACTCTTTACGAAAGGCGCCAAGGGGTCCGCGGCTTAACGTCCCATCCGACGGACGGCGTACTCACTCAAAGTGCCCTCCACAAAGCACCGCAAGTAGGGATCGAGATACCTCTGAAAAATATTCAACACCGCCAGGATTTGAACCCGCGCCCTCACGGTGGGAAGCCAGTACGTTAGCCCCCGCACCATCTCGATCCCCAGGGATATATATATATATATATATATATATATATATATATATATATATAATATATAAATATATATATATTTTATATATATATATATATATATATATATATATATATATATATATATATGCTTTCGTAGACGTGACACGGAAGTGCCGAATAGTACAATACACAGTAACAGACAATATAGAAACACAAAAAAAAGAAGAACACTTACACGTTATTTCTTGATATTTCGACGGAAACAATCCGTCTTCATCTGAAGATATAGAAGTAAACATACTTCTATATCTTCAGATGAAGACGGACGGTTTCCGTCGAAATATCAAGAAATAACGTGTGAGTGTTCTTCTTTTTTTGTGTTTCTATATTGTGTGTTACTTTTTATTGTACTATATATATATATATATATATATATATATATATATATATATATATATATATATGCTCAAAGGCTATATAGTCTTTTGGTTCATGTTCATATCTATAGCATGTAATAGTATGTGTAAATTGATTGATATTTATCCCGGTTTATCCAAGTGTCACCAGCCCTTTATACAGTAATGTGGGGAAAGGTGGACCTTAATGCACTGCCATATTTTTCTCTCATGGGTGAACAGTGTTTGAATATGACATCCAACGTCCAAATGTGTGTAAATATTCTTAAATGCACGAGCATCCATCCACCTCTGCCTCCTTCCGCGCCCCGCCGTCTGCGGCGTCGGCAAAAAACCCCGGAGCACTCCACGCCGACGGATCAGGCCCTCGAACGAAAGCCGTCGCCCCGGAGAGGAGCGGTGGAAGGATGCTTATCAACCGGGGGCTGAGAGGTGTGGCGTGGGGGATGAGAGGGGCACTCTGCGTTGGAGGGAGCGGCGACACGGGGGTGTGCGGAGGAGGAGGAGGGGGTTGCTTCCTAAAAAGCAGGGGGGGTTGGGGTCGTTCGTGCGATGAGGCAATGAGAGCAGAAGAAACGAGGTCGACGCCTCTCTCACTAGTCCGCCGCCCGGCGACGCCACCGTCGCAGGGATGGGGTCGACAAGGAGTCTGCTTGTGTTTGTGTGTGTGTGCGAGAGAGGGGCAGATGTGGAGCAGGGGGGAGGGGAGAGGAGGATGCCTGTGAGTGACGTAAAGGCGTCTGCGCAGGCGCCCCCTCCCCCTCAGGACACGCGAGAAGGCCGCATATACACTCTCGACAGCTGGTGGCAGCGTAAAAAACGCGGGGGGGGGAGGGCGAACGTGTGCATGGGTTTTGTGGAGGAAGGGATTTCTTTGCCTCATTTTTTTCCCCATGCCGGTTGCTGCCGGGGGCCGAGAGAAGGATTTTTGAATGGTTCGGGAGCGCTGGGAGGAAGGTTGCTTCGCTCGTATGCGTATGTGTGTGTTTTTTGCAGAATGATCGTGTGATATGTCGTAAGGTTCTCCAGGTTACCAAGTGCTGTCAACTTTCCGTGGGACGCCATTGTCACCTGAACGGCACGTGGCTTTAGGTGGAGTAACAACGTATTTCACCCTAAAATTTTTGTCTGGTATTTCATAAAGTGATTAGGATCTCTTAATCAACTTCCATGTTTGATCATGTACCACCTTCCAGATGTCATCATTGGACCGATTTAGGAAATATCAATAACAATGACTACCTGTTTGCCGACTGTGGCGTGTCATGCAACGTTGACGTTATTTATTTATATATACCCTGCAAGCCACTGCCAGGGCGTGTGGCAGGGGACAAATGCATGCCAGAATAATTTTACCCGAACATAAACCTATAGGTCAAGCAATACTATTCCGGTCCCTTATCCTTCGTGGAAAAAATGACATCTTAAATGTATCAGTTCTACACTTAATCTCTGTAATTTTACTGACATGATCTCTCCTACCGTATTACGATGGGGGTAATGATACATTTTCAACATCACTGCTAAAGGGACGCCCTTCCAATTTATGCAAGAGATTTGATCAGTAATTTAACCTTTGCTCCGTGAGTGATTCCCAGCCTAGCTGCTCTAATATTTTGGATAAGCTACTAAGAACATCATAATAATGATTTACAAATCCAGCTCCTCTACGCTACACGCGATCCAATTCGCCAATTAATCCAAATGCCTGAGGATCCCATGTACATCTTTGCAGCATATGCTCAATTAGGCCTAACCAACGACATTACATTTCTCCTTGACCTTTTCGTCACATTTACCCAGTACTCTTCTATAAAATCCTAATTTTTTATTAGCTTGTCCACATATTCCCCCTAGTATGTGTTTCATCCAGGAGAGACCGTGAGTGAGGTTAACGCCTCAAGTATTTAATTCTGTCAAAACATTCCATTTCGACGTTCCCGATGCAGTAGGCGTACTTCTTACTCTACGTTACTTTGTAAGCTAGAGATTTACCCCACACGCCACATAATAACCTAAAGCCTAAGGGTGTCATTCACGCCATGTCTTCTTCCTAAGATGCTGTAGTACACCCGGGATATGTCCCCGGTCGGCTATATTTCATCCTTTTTCTCCTGGTCCACCCTCCCTACTCCCCCTCCGCCAAAAGGAGAGAAGTAATCGACTCTTTAGTACTATTCTCGCTATCGATGCACCTCGTAACGGATGTCTTACGAGCCAGCCTACTCTTAGACTTTTCATAATTAAGGGCGCCAACATTGCTAGGATTTCCAACGGTAACTGTCCAAATTTAATAATAGCCTGTGTCCTTTATAACTCGAAAAATAATTACAATATCTCAAAATCATGATGTTCCACTCTACAATTCGCATTATTTGACAATTCATTTAATGGTTACCGAAAAAAGAACTTGATACACCTATACATTTTTCATATGTCTCATAATAGCTAAATTTAAAAATAATTAATTGTGTCGAAATATAATACTATTTTTCCAGCCCGATGGAACTTGCTGTTGAGATATGCTAGAAATGTGTCCATTCCCTATATAAATACCATGCAAAGGAAATGCGGATTACATGTTCTATCTGCACCTACAAAATGCCCTGCAGGCCGTCACTAGAGCGTGTGGTGGGGTCACCATACATGCACAATCGCATATGCTTGATAAATTGTTTCATCGGTTGTGTCAATAACTGATTAGGGTTTTTTTTTAATCGTATCGTAATTAGTTTCACTCAGATTTGATTATAAAAAATAAGTGCAAATAGATCTATATAGTTATTAATCTCGTCTCACTATCCCACAGTCCCTATACTCGTATTTTGATTCTCTAGCTACCGGGACTACTTCAAGAAAAATGTGCTTATTTTACGTAGCGGGTCGGAATCCTCGGAGATCACCCAGAATTGGCGATGGAGGGTCCTGATGTCTCTCTTGAGTTAATAAATACTCACGTCAGATCAAGTTAGACTCGAAGTCGTGCGCAAACAAATGAATTCGTGAGTCGTTTTGCGTTACTTAGGTTACCCATTTCTTCGATAACTCTAACGAGTAGCTACTGAACTACTCACTCTCTCAATTTCATATTTACGGGGATTTATTCATCTCTTACACACCGCGACTTGTGGGTGAGTTTGTGGACGAACCAACTCGCGGTCATTCAAAAACCAGGGGAGGTGGAGGAAATTTATTTTGAGGAGTTTTCTGCATCGGTATCAGCGTATTACATCTGCGAAGGCGTCACACCTTAGCGATAGACTAAGCTTTGGATGCTTATGATTTACTTAGGGCATCATAGCGGGGACCAGGAGCGATAGCCCTTTACTTATTGTATTTAGTTTATTGGTAAAGAAGATTCATGCTTCGATCATCTCTAGGTGTCAACAGTGTTCTGTTCCTGGATATAGTGACAGACACTCGCTACGTTGGGCTTGAGTTGATGAATTTTCGATAATAAACGCGCTAGCTGGCTAGTAAGAAAGCCAGGTGAGAAATATAGAGAAATGCAAAGTGTTGTTAACTGTTTTAACAAGTTATGGCTCTAAGTATCCTAATAACTTAGTGCTAGGTGGGAGCCAATTCGGAATGCTCTCGAAATATATCGTACCTCGATAATAACGAGGTTTTACCGTCGAAGTTACTCTAAAGAGTGCGTTCTAAAAGTAATGCTTTTATTTTTTTAAGGTGATTCGTTGAACAGATTGCATAAACACTTAAAATTCTTCAAAGTACTGTCCTAGGGCCTCTACACATTTTTCCAGCGACTCTGCCATGACCGGTAGGCGCCCTGGAAGCAATCTTCGGGGACCTGTCGCAAGGCCTTCGTCACGGCTAATTGGATCTCTTCTATGCACGAAAAACTGGTTCCTTTCAGGGCTGCCTTAATCCGAGGGACAACAAAAACGCTGCTGGGGTGACGTCACGACTATAGGGGGGGTCAGCTTTGGAACTGGTGTTTGGCCAGGAACTCGCGGACCCGTAGGGCGTTGTCGTGATGGAGTTGTCAGGTAGTGGCGATGTATTTTCTCGTCCTGATGACCCTTTTTCGGAGTCTTTCCAGAACATTAGCGGAGTAGGTAGCGTTAACTGTGAGTCCTTGAGAGACGAATTCCTTATGGACCACTCCTTTACTGTCGGAAATGGCAATAAGCATTGTTTTCACTTATAATTTGCTCATTCTTTCCTTTTTGGCCTTGGGAGACTGGTAGGTGTGCCACTCCGAGCTTTTGCGTTTTGTTTCTGGATCGTATTGAAAAACCCAGGTTTCATCATCAGTGATGACTTTGTCCAAATAATCAGGTTCATTTTCAATACGTTGCATAAGTTCACTTGAAATTTCCGATCGGTTGGTCTTTCGTGACACGGTTGGCCCGCAGAGTTTTACAATAGCTGACGTCTTGCCACTTCCACAGCTTGGTGAGCACTGAGACTTCGATTTCGCGGCAAGGCTTAACGTCTCCCCCACCTACTCCAAGTGGTTCCTTACCTCTCCGATCAGTAGGAGTGGCGCGGGGAATTTAATGACATTGCTTTTGGAACACACCCTGTACTTTCACCTAAATACTTCGTACAGATTCCCTGAATTCCAACATCCAGAATTTACCAACAACAAGACGGCTTGGCTATAGGCTCTCCGCTTTCCCCACTACTAGCAGACATTTACCTGGACAATTTTGAGCAACTATTTTTGTCCTCTTAAAGAATATCCTTTGCTAGTATAGATATGTAGATGATGTTTTCTGCGTCTGGACGGGTTCTGAGAGACAATTAGACAGTTTTTTAAATTTCCTTAATTCTAGAGATAAACATATAAAATTTACAAAGGAATTAGAAGCAGATGGATCCCTCAACTTTCTAGATTTAACTATTAAAATTAAAAACAATAGGTTTGATTTTTCCATTTTCAGGAAGACGTGTTATACAGACGAAGTCATTCACCATAATTCTAGGCACTGCTTCTCTCAAAAATTATCAGCTTTCCACGCCATGGTACACAGAGCATGTTCTATCCCCATGTCTAAAGAGAACACTCTGAAAGAACTCAGCATCATAAAACAGATTGCGGTGAACAATGGGTATAGAGAAGGGTTAATTGATAAACTTCACAACAAGAAACTATCCCGTTTAGCTAAGCTAGCCTTGTATAGTTCTCCCACATCTGCAGAAAACCAGCCACAGTGGCGGAGATTCCCTTTTCTTGGCCACTTGTCATTAAAAGTACAAAGAATCCTCCCAAAAGAAAAGGTGAGACCGGCCTTCTACAATAAATCAAAATTAATCAACCTGTTATGCCACACGAAAGACCAAGTTAAACCTATACACAAGAGTGGGGTGTACAAACTCCTCTGCAAAGACTGTAACTGGATATACATAGGCCAGATGGGAAGGAGATTTGAGACGAGAATAAAGGAGCACCGAGCATGCTTTAGAAAAAACATCTTCACGTCACTCTTCGCCAAATATCTGAGAGACTGTGGTCACAGCAGAGATTTCATCCCCGAAATCCTGCACTTTTTAGAAGAAAGGCCACCGCCTCGATGTGCTGGAGCAATTAGAAATACTTCAGTACATGGATTACGGAGGAGAGGTTTCGACCAATGAATTTCTTAACCCTTCGCGTTCCCCGTTATTGTATTTTTCTCGGCCATCTGCCAATTAAAATGACACCAAGCAAAGCCGTTTCAACAATGAATTAACTCCTCCCAGCCTGCTACTTAATCACCTTATTACCCAGTGCCGTTCGCAATACCCATTCCCGCACTCCTCTGCCAACTAATCGACGCCAAGAAAATTTATTTTATTAATTTTTTTTCAACAATATTTGCATAAAATAAATTTTTTCTCTCTCAACAATGTATATTTCTGTCATTTTATATTTTCAACAATGTATTAATTCCCTCTCCCAGCCTGCTAATTTTTCAATGTTACCATTCCTCCTCCTCCTCTTCCTACCTCAACCAATCCTTGCTTTCCTCCCTCCCTCCTCTTCCACTCCGTCCAGAACTATATATACTGTGTTTGACTTGTATTTTTACCTGATGATGTTATACCGTAACGAAACCTAGGTCATAATAAAGTGGTTGATATGGAAAGGCGAAGTATTTTTAATTTAATCTAAATTTCGACATATACAAACTTATTGTCACGGTTCAATGTTCGCAAAGTTAAAGATAGATTTATTGAGATATTACAGATTACCGAATAGATATAAGGAATCGCTCTTGCCGCACACAATACACATACAAGACACAAATAGAGCAAAGCCCCAACAAATATTTTCAAATCTCCAAAATATGGGTAGACTATTAAATAGAGCAAAGTCCCAACAAATGTTTTCAAATCTCCAAAATATGCGTAGACTATTTGCTGCTCATTTTAAGGGATTTTTTCCTAATGCAACCTTGCCTCAGATCGAACGGAGCGCCTTGAATATAGTTCTCATCCGGAGACGTGTGTTACACTCCAATCATGTTGTTTGCCTAAACGGTAGGATAGAGTCCAGTATAAAAAGTATTAATTCTCACAGGCGTCGAACTGCTTGAACTTCGCTTTTTTATGATTCACTACTACAACTTAGTTATTCCGCCGAAAATAATTTAGGCGGGCCACTGGTTTCGGACGTTCAACGTCATCATCAGGTATTGACTCTTACAGACATCTTTATATATTCTTCCTTTATGTATCCTACAGTCTTCCTTGAATGCTCTAAGAGGGTTGACGTGCTTAGCGGTCGCTCCGTCCAACTTTCACTCCCAGACAATACTCGCTGCTGCAATGCCTCCCAAGGTCAACCATAACGGAAAAAAGGACGATCATTCCTATGACCACGCCGAGTTAAATTCCATGTTGGAATTATAAATAAAACCATGGCGAGTTTCCAAGAAGAGCTGGAAACGGCAAAGAAGGACGGCTCTGAAGAAAAGATGCTGAAAATTACGTCGCTCGAAGAAAGATTTATCAAATTTCGAAATGGAATCAACGGAGACCTACAGAATCTATCTGAAAGGATGAAAGACATCTATATCTACTTAATACCCCGCAAGCCGCCGCAAGGGCGTGTGGCGGGGGGTGTTAGGACACCACCCGTAATTTAGGAAGGAAAAAAAACGCATGGAAAAATCACAAATTCATACATCCACAAAAAAAAACATGGCATACATTCATGCATGAACACTTACACCCCACACACATGCAAACACTAAATATACATCTTACATACACATGCACCTGAAAGTATACCTAAGTGCTTTGCAGTGTTTAACTTTACTCCGACTTGTAAATACAATGTTTTTAATATTCCTAAAGTGACTTCGGATTCTTACTATTATGATTTCTGATTGTTCGGGGAAAGAATGAGTATTTGTACCTATCTGTCTTGGAATCTATCTCCCTTAGTATATCTTTGTGGTTTGATCTACCAAAGTAGTGTGGGGCCATTATAATCCCTTCAGTGTCATAGTTAAACTCGTTTGTTCTGAAACCTTCTAAATGTCCAAGCCTCGCTTGTTCTCTCCGCACTTCAAATGGTTCCCAGCCTAAATCCCCCAAGAGATCTTTCACACTTGTTTTCTTATCATAACAATTTTTAACGAATCTAACAGATTTTCTCTAGACTTTATCTAATTCTTTTTGCCAAATTTTCTCCCAAGGATCCCAAATACTTGCAGCATATTCCAAATAAGGTCTAACTAGAGCAAAATAACATCTCTCTTTAACTTTTTCATTACATTTCCCCACCACCCGTTTTATGAAGCCAAGTTTCTTTAAAGCTGATCCGCATATTGTCCTGATATGTGCTCCCCATGAAAGGCGTGGTGTTAGAACAACCCCCAAATATTTAACTTGATTGGCCGTAGCATATGCTGTACCCTTTATTTTGTAGTTAACTTCCTGTTCCTCGCTTCCTTTGATCCAAAATTTCAAAACTGCGCATTTATCTATATTAAGTGCTAATCCCCATTTATAGCACCATTTCGAGATATTGTCTAAGTGTCTAGAGAGTAGCTCGCGATCTAGTTGGCTTCTTATTTCCCTGTATATCACCGTGTCGCCAGCAAATAACCTTAGATTGCTATTAACGTGTATGCTTAAGTCATTAATGTATATTAAGAACAGAAGAGGCCCTATTACACTTCCCTGGGGGATGCCCGAAGTTACATCTCTCTCCGTTGAGCACAACCCATCTATGACTACTATTTGTTTGCGATTTGACAAGAAGTCTCTACTCCAATTAATTATTTTCTCATTGATTCCATAGCATTTGAGTTTATGTAACAGTTTATTGTGTGAGACCTTATCGAAGGCTTTTTTGAAATCCAGGAATACTCCATCGACTTTGTGTTTTTTTCTCCCGATCTAAGTATATCGTGAATGAAGAGACCAAGTTGTCTTTCGCAAGGTCTTCTTTTCCTAAATCCGTGCTGGTTGTTGATTAGTATTTTCCTACTATCAAGAAATCTCATAATGTTAGTGACAATAATGTGCTCCAGTATTTTACAAGAGATCGTTAGGGAAATGGGTCGGTAATTGGTTAGTTTATCCCTATCGCCACCTTTATAGATGGGAGTGATATGGGCTAGCTTCCAGCCGCGAGGCACTGAGCTTTCTTCTATCAATTTTAGAAAAACATGGCAATGTCTTCAGATAATTCCTTTAATATTCTAGCAGGTATTTCTTCCGGACCAGATGCCTTATATGCTTTGATACTCAAGAGTAGATGTAATATTCCCTGCTTGGTCAGTGTAAGATCGCTCATGTGTTCCCCGGGTGGGGGTTGAAGATCATTTGGTGCGTTTGTGTTATGTTGTAGAGGCTCTGGAAAAAATGGTTTAAAATATTTACCTTTTTCACGCTATCTGTAATGATTTCTCCATTTTCCATCTTCAAAGAATGAAGAGCTGGACGTTTACCTTGTATTTCCCTAACATAAGACCAGAATGACTGGATTTTCCTCAAGATATTCGCTTAGCATTTTAGATTTAAAAGAGTGTAGTGCTGTGCGCATAATACTTTTCGTCTTACTACAACATTCTTTTAGTTGCTCTTTGGATGTATTCATATAAACTATATCGTTTCTTTTTAAACTCTTTTTTAAATTTGACTGAAGCTTTCTTTGCCTTCTTAATGCCGATCTGACTTCCCCGTTATACCATCTAGGTTCCTTACTGTCGCATTTGAGTTTGGACGGGATGTGCGTCTCCATATTTCGTAAAATATTTAAAAAACAATTCCACGTGTTCTCTGTATTTGGTTGTCAGTGTGTTTGTCGTGTATTCTGGTAATTTTATTTTTAAATATTCTCGTAGTCCGTTAAAATTTTCCGTGTTTAATAGGTATATTTTACGCTTTTCTTTGTTTATTTAGACGAACTTAGTTTTTAACTCTACAAGAATAGCCTTATGGTCACTGATTCCGTCTATTATTTCAATGTTAGTAATGATTACGGGGATAGAAGTGGCAAAGATGTCTAGTATGTTTTGGCCCCGTGATAGTGATTGACCAATTTGGTCTAAGGAGTGTATGTGAATATGTGAAGGAGTTCTTGGCATGAATCTCTGTTTTTGGCAGATTTTCCTACGCAGTAGTTGTCCCTGTCAATTTAAGGTAGGTTTTTGTCATCAGCGATTATAATTAAACTGTTGTTATGTCTGCTTCTGAGAGTTGATATTTGTTCGTCGAGCATGTGTAGAACTTCTGTGTTAGAATCTGGGGGTCTATAAAATGAACACACGAATAGGCTTCTGCCGTAGTAGTCCTTAATGTTGCACCAAACGCTTTCTATGTCATCTACGTCGCATTCATATCGTTGGCTACTAAGATGTGACTTTACTGCAATGAATACTCCCCCACCCAACCTATTTGGTCTGTCCCTTCTGTAAATTGTGAAACCGTTGGGAAAAACCTCATTGTTGGCTATATCTCCCGTGAACCAACTTTCCGTTCCAACTACTATGCCTGCGTTTGTACTGACAAAAATTTATTCAATATCCAAAATTTTGTTTCTAATGTCACGGATGTTTAATGTTTTAATTTTAATTTGGTGAATTACTTTTTGTTTTTCGGTTTTATGTACGCTAAGAAAACTGTTTTGAGATGATTCGTGGTGAACAGAGACAAAAGAATTACATTCACTTGCATTGCTATCTATTATGTATTAAGAAGCACCGATTTTATTAAATTTACATGTGTTATATGTTGTTTTAACGCAAGTGTTTGTTTGTTCAATTTTTTGGGATTTGAGAGGCATAACCTGATCTGAAGTGACAAAAAGTGCTGGCTTTTACTCTATTTACCTCAACATATGACCTACGCTCTTGCCTACCAGTATGCTAAACCCTCGAAACGCGTTCGTGTAGCCTACGCGCTACCAACTGCGATGCCTCGGCATCCCCGACATGAATGGACCCCGGAGCGATTAAAGGGTACCCGACACGATGAAAGGACGGGCCTCAAATCAACAAACTCCGCTCCGATTTCCCGGCAAAATCCCAGCAATCTCTGATTTAAACCCTCAATTTGGCTCCAAACGAGCCTTCCGCGGTCTACATGCGGCACAATACTACATATACTTAATTTAATTGGGACCTTCAACTCTGCCTCGACTCGTTTCACCTCCGAGTGCATCTCCTTAAAGGAGCGCAGGATCTCTTCAGATCCACGTTCCGAGGCGTCGTTTGTCCCGACATGAGCCACAATGCGTAGCTTGGAGCAGCCCGTATTACTGACGGCCGCCTTCACCACCAGCGTCGCCTGGGGTACCCCGCCACCTGGTATACACCAGGACGACAAGAATCCAACACCTCCCTTCTGTTGGACTCTGCGGCGCAGCGGATTCATTATACGCCGGACATTTGAACCACCTAATATAACGGTTCCCTCCCTCCCCGACCGCTGATGCCTTACCCTAGGCAGTGCCCTCGGAGTAGGGGTAGGGGCTGCAGTTACGGTGGTGCTGTCATCCGACAGCACCTTGTACCTGTTGGAGACGGGGATGGTATCTGCCTCCGCAGAGTCCAATCCTCGCCGCAGCGTTACCTTCCCCTTGCCCCGAGAGACGACTCTCCAATCGTCCGACCTACGGACGTGAGACACTCCCTCGTATAGAGATGGGACACGGGGTAGGTCTCTAATCGCCCAACCACGTGTAGCATTAGGACGAATCCGTGCATCCCTATGGGCGTGGTGGGTTGTCGTATTCCCACCTCGAGCACCATCTCTCCTGAGGAGAGCCCTCCGGCTTGCAATCTCCGATCGAAGCTCCCGCACCATTCTCTCCACCATGACGATACGGGCCCTTAAAGCCGCGCATTCGCCAGTGCCTTCGAGCATAGAAACAGGGGACCTAGATGAAGCCATCCTAATTTAATCACCGAGTTCCCAACAAAAGCTAACCTGTATAAACTATGCTAAAATTTCTAAAAGGGGTTAGCTAAATTTAGCTCGATCAATAAGTTACGCTTTGGAATGGAAAATGAAGCCTAAGTGGAAAAAACGATGCTTGAGTAAGGTCTGGTTTTCAGAGGACCAAATAAAGATAGTAAAAAAAAGGAAAGCACTCACCGATCACCAATCAGAGTCGAAGGACAAAAACCACCACAATCCACTAAATAAATTACTACTACCACACACTACAGTTAACAAACCACACACAAAACGAAAACTATATAAACGAAGCAACGTGTTCGTTGACACTACACTACACTTCACTAAAACCAAAAGCACCAAGAATCAAGCTGGCAGGCAGGTAGTCTCTGGTGGGTCAAACCGGTTACCAGGAGTACTCAGTAGGCAGGTCCGCTCAGGTTGAGGGCCAGAGAGAGAAATGACATTGAAGAACGCGTCTCCAAGTTTGACTACTGATCGATGATCTTGAGCAGTACTCGAGAAGAAAATTTCTTCTTATACCTGGGATCAATGAAGAAAAAGTTGAGAACTGTTTGCGTGTAGCCACAGATTTCTTCGCTAACGAATTAAAGGTAAGCGTGAACCCCATGTCCCTTGACCGAAGCCACAGGATAGGTCCATTTAAGGTATCCAACAAGCATCCTCGACCCATCATCGTAAAGTTTATCTCCTATCAAGATAGGGATCAAATTTGGAGGGCAAAAAGAAACCTAAAAGCGAGCGGGTTTCTCATAACAGAGTCACTCACAGCCACTAGGAAGCGTCTGCTACTTGCCGCCAAAGATCTCGCCGGGCCAAAGAACGTATGGACACAAGATGGTAAAACAACTATCTTAAAACCTGATGGCTCCAGGATTTATGTATCAAATGAAGGAGACATGCAGCAGGCGAGTATTAATTATAATTCTCGCAATATTTCATCGAGGAGCGGACGTCGCTAACTCCATGGGTGAATTGCCTTTCTTGCTTACCACGAGCATTTTTGACCAACCGCTTGCAGATAGATCGAAATAATTAAGTACAGTGATTTGTGACCTGCCAGTGCTCTCTTTACTGCCGCGAAAACATTATTCCCTCATAGTACCTTACCGCGCCGCACTCTTACCTCTTGGCGCTAGAAATTCCTGCCTTCCGTGCTTTGTGCCTCTACATTCTCGTCGCACACTCTCCGGAAATTGCTCCTGATCGGCCTTCGTTCATTCTGTGCCAGTGACTTCCCACCACATGTTACTCCTGTATCTCTAACCTTCTATACCCTGTTGCTCCTGGATTCAGCTCACCTGTTGCTGATCTACGTTGCGAAGTCATCAAGTGAAAAGTGATTTAGTGTCAGTGGCAAGTGCTTTTCCCGTAGTTGTCTTAAATAGTGCCTCCCTTTTAAATAGTGTTTTATATTCTTTTTCCCTTTTGAATAATCTTCCCGTACTGCTGTGTTTAGAAGTAATTTAGTGAAAATTTATTTAGTGTCAGTGCCTAGTGCTTTTCCCATATCTCACTAATAGTGCCTTCCTTTCAATTGAGTTTGCAGGATCTTTATTTTTTTTCCTGCAATTGTTTAGTCTTTCCGTAGTGCAGTTCTTAGCGCCTATCCCATCTAGTGCTTTTCTGAACAATCTCGTAGACTACCTTAACAATTAAAGTGTATCGCTATCAACTTACCAATGCTTTTAATCTTGTAAATACTTAGATCTGACCCTGTAATATTTTTAATTCTTTCCTGTTATGCTTCTGCTTGTGTTTACTTAGATAGCTTAGCTATTTCCAGTATTATCTAAGAAGTATGATGAACCACTCTTTTGACTCCGAGGTTCCTAAAAACACTACCTCCCAGTCATCACCCGTAAACCATTCCTAAATTCACAAACTCATTATCACATACCCACCATATTACCCCCACGGCTGGACACCCACGGCAGTACCCCCCCCCCCCCAGCAACACCATCACCGCAGGATGCTCTCTCACTCCTTGCCACTCAAAATACCTTGAACCCCACAAGTAATATCGTTAATCTTTGTCCCTCATACACGACTGAATGCCCCGTTAATGACCTTGAGTCATCATATTTTACCCAACTACCCACAAAATACCGGTGCGGATTTCCCCAAACCTTTTCGCCCCTAGACCCTTTAGCCATTCTTTAGAGGTATCGTAAAGATGACTGGGTGGCAATACGATGTTCTCCCACTCTCAGAATTATAGTCTCCAGGGTCTTCCTGCTCGTGACTAGTACCGCTTCCGTTTTGTGTTTGGCCAGCTCTAATCCCATTTGCTCCATCCATTCTCTGCACTTATCAAAGGAATGACTGAAGAGATGGGTGACCTCTTCGAGATGCTTTGCCACGATGACCATTGCGACATCGTCAGCAAACGCCACTTTAGTCACTGCTCTGGTGCCTTTAATTTCCAGCAGCCCATCGTACATGATGTTCCAGAGTAGCGGTCCAAGCACCGAGCCTTGTGGAACTTCTCCGGTTACATGATACTTCTTAGGACCTTCATTGGTGTCATAACTCAGGATTCGGTCTTTGAAGTAGCTCCCTACTATCTTCAATATATATCCGGGGACACCCATTTCGGAGAGCGCCTCCATAATATGATCCCATCTGGCTGAGTTGAATGCATTTATATTTATTTATTTTATTTATTTATTTATTCAGTATTAGTCCGAAAACAGCACATTTTGGCCTTTACATCGAACTATTAACAACGATAACAATGGTCACATTCACAAACACCCAAGCCCTAGGTGGAGGAAAACTCACCCAGGCGGGAGTCGAACCCGCGACCCTTGGAATGGCAGACGAGGACGTTACCCCGCCGCCACCAGGGTCGGCATTTTGATATCTAATGTCACTATCACGCAGTACTGTTTCTCGCCGTTCTTCCACCTTTCGCCAGATATTGCCTCCCTTGCCTTATTAACGACGAGACGGATGGCGTTGAGTGTGTTACGGTTGTTTCGCAATCCAAACTGATTGTCGGATAGATGTCTCTCCGATACTTTTTCGATTCTCCCATAGATTATTCGCTCGAAAATTTTTCCTGCCGTATCCAGCATGCAGAGTGGACGATAGGATGACGACTCGTCTGGTGTCTTCTTTCCTTTAGGGAGGAGAACTAGTATCTGCCGTTTCCACTGAGTGGGAAAAGTTCCATTCCTCATGCACCTGTTGTACCTATGTACAACAGGTGCATGAGGAATGGAACCAGAGGAACATCTCTGGAACCTCTTCGATGGCTACTTTCAGTGCAATTTTGGGGATGCCATCCAGCCCGGGGGCTTTCGAGATCCCAACCTTGGAGCTCGCTCCCTTTAATTCCTGGAGTGTTACTGGCGGTATGTCATTCTCGTCACTTTGCTCAGTCAGATCGTCCAAATTCGGTCGCTGTGGAAAAGGCGCCGTCACGAACTTTTGTAGCTTTTTCGGGCACGTGGGTGAGGGCACTGACTGGGTCGTTAGCCTTTTCATTATTACCTTGTATGGTCTGCCCCATGGATCACTATTGACCTCTTCTAGTAGCTCCTCCCAACATTTCTTCTTGCTGGTCTTGATCGCCTTAGCCAGCTTACTCCGGGCGTCTTTGTAGATCTTTTCCAGCTCGAGGTAATTGGGCCTACGCCTGTTCCCTTTAGCCTGTCTTCTAGTTCGAATGCATTCTCGACGTAACGTAGCTATTGTGTTATTCCACCAGTATTCAGGTAATTGTCGATTACCTTTTCCTTTACGGGGCATTGTTAGGTCGCATGCCTTGGTTATCCGACGCATAACCTCCTTAACCTCTTCGTTGGCATTTCTTGCGATGACTTGCCCTCTCTCCAGCGCTGCTGTAAAACGTTCGCTGTCGAAAGCGCTGACCTTCCACCCAATCAGGTTGGTCTTTGGAGGAGGTGGCGCTCTTCCCGACTTGGCAGTGAATACCTCCCAGCAGATCAGATGGTGATCACTGAGATGCAAGATGTCTGTTAC
>NW_027286986.1:60000-157500 GCF_022747635.1 Hetaerina americana
GACATTCTTTTCGCACTGGGTATTTTTACCGAGCACCAGACACTTTGTATACAGTTATCAGGAAATAACTCAGCTCTACTGATGGTCGAGTTTTTAACCGTGATAAACACTCCTCCTCCGGCTCTATTCTGTCTGTCGTTTCTATAAACTGTGAAGGACTTGGGAAATATTTCACTGTCTGCGATATCATCTGTTAACCAACTTTCAGTTCTTATAATGATATCTGACTCTGTGCTATGAACAAGGTGGTGAAATTCCGGTATCTTATTTTTTAAACTTCGGCAGTTAACTACTACCGCGGAAATTATTTCTTTGTCTAGAACCTTCTTCGTGTCCGTTGCGGTCTGCTTTCTGGTGATGCTATTTATAAGTCTTTTGGGTGTTTTAACACACGATCGGTCCATATTCTGATAAGTGATTCTTTCTTTTGTCTCATTAGCACTGTACGTACTTCGAGAAATGTACGAGAGAAATGCACTGTACGTACTTTGAGTATGTTAGGTAATAAGAAAAAGTCACAGGGAGCCAGATCGGGTGAATACGGGGGGTGCGGCAGCAATTCATAACGTAGTTCATGCAGTTTGGCGGCGACAACTCCGGATGAATGTGCTGGTGTGTTATCGTGGTGAAACAGCACCTTCTCTTTCGTCAAATGCGGCTACGTGTCCGATTTTTTGTCAAAGCGGTCCAATAACTTACTGTAGTATTCCCCAGTGATCTTTCTTCCTTTTTTTAAAAAAAATCAATGAGGATGACACCATTTGCATCCCAAAAAATCGTCGCCATGACCTTTCCGGCCGATCGACGAAAAAACACCGAGATCAGCGAGAATCATGGCGTGGATTTAGAATGATTTCTTCGGTAACCACGTCTGCCGGGCGTCCTGGTCGCTCCTCATCAAAAACAGATGTTCGCCCACGTTTAAATTCGCTGAGCCAATATCTAACTATGGTCATAGATGGCGAAGTGTCCCCATAAACAGCATCTAACTTTGCTTCTATCTCCTCGCATTTCTTCCCATCCAAAAACCAAAAGCGAATTATCGAACGATACTGCTCTTTTTCCGTCTTAGCGAAAATCACGAAACACGTCTTACTCGAATGGCTGCCAAACTGACCTTTAAATCAGTCTGGAATTTATTTCACCGTCGTTTTATAGATGGCATTACACGATGATAACATAAACTTCCCTCAGGAACGCCCTTTGTCGTCAAACACGGGTACTTATCAAACCGCCCTCGTACTATACTCGTATGTTTTCCGGAATATTTTTCCGAATCTTTTGTTGTTATTCATGCATCTAAGTACTCTGTTTTGTATAAATTAACTCTGTTTCTATGTGTGTGGCTATTTTCTCGTACTCTCCTACCGCTTATGTGTCGCCAGTGTTTTTATCGTTACCATTTACCACTTTTGCTGTTTACACGTTCAGAGATATCGAAATAGATGCTTAGTTATTAATTAAATATAAATTTAATTTCGCAAAATAATGTCAAGAGTTTTAGAGGTTAGAGGAAAGGAAATAATAAAGTTTCAGAAATTCCCTAAAATGAAGTTCATAATATAAACGTATATTCCTCTCTTTCCTCCCCGCAGGTGACGGAGGAGGACGTGACGAGGAGTGTCGTTTGTTCCACCGCTTGGTCGTCTACGCATGCGCAGCAGGCGACACGGAAGAAGAGGTCTGATGTGGGAACCTTGCACGAAAAGGTGGACAACCTGGAGTCTATTCTCAAGGTACGTGCTCTCACCACATGGTTGGCTGGAATTATCCACTCGACAGAGTCGTGGTGGGCAGTCGCTGCCAAGTGGCGAACTACAACGGAAAATTTGGAAAACTGTAGATTTCGTCTTGATACTATGGTGCAATATGATATTGAAGATTTTGATGCAGGATACAGTGTTGGAAACGCGAGTAATGGGGATTAAAGTTATTATTGTGCATTAGTATTTCTTGGTCCGTCAAAGACAGATTTTATTTTAATCGTTTGGCACTGTTAGACTTTTGTCCGTGCCCTCAGAAGTTGAGAACATTTTTCCTACGGCATCACGGTGTGTTGCCAAATTTTCTCACTTTGTTCCGCGTGCAAAATTGAAAAATGACGATAACCAAGGACATGCAGAAGAGTGTTAGCTACCTGTAGATTTTAACATTATCATATGAGACTCCGAACTAATTAACAAAATCTAAGTCGAAGCTGGACTAATATGCAAAGCTAATGCAAAAGCCATATTCAATACCGGAGACATAATAATCGAGAATAGAGAGACACCGGGCAACGATGTAGAGATAATCCTGGCGAATGTAACAAGAGATGGAGGAGGGAAAATTTCCTTTTTAAGGAAATGTCACGTGAAACCACCGCGCGCGCGCTTTCCGACGCGAACGCACTATAATAATAGTAGTTTTAATACGTCTCCATAGCAAAATTCTCGCTCATAAAACTGTAACCTATGTAAAAAATGCTCTATATTAAAGCGGCTAAAAGTGAGATGTGTTTAATTTAATGCAGCACAACATGTAGTCGATATTTATACTTTTTGGTACCTTAATTCATGATGGTTTAATTTAAATTCTAGAGAGCATAAAAATTACATGGCCTATTAGTGGATCTCCGACTTTGGCGCGCATTTAGGACCGCCAATTGTCATGTCACTAAAGAAAACACCGTCTTGTTCCTAATGATTTTCGACCCGGACGACCTTCCGTGCGAATGTTTGTCTGCATAGACGGTTTGTCCCCTTCGATCCAGGATTTGGGTGCCGTTTCGGCTTGGCCACAGTAGTACTCAAGCGTCAGCAATCCGAAATACAAGTCATAAGTGCTTTTATTTGAGGGACGATTTCAAGAGAAATGTGCTTCTCGTATTGAGATAGTGACTTAATCTTCCCTACGCTACGATCGCGTATATCTTCCGTATTCCTAGCCTGAAGTAAACTATGACGTTATCCGTGTTGTGCTTTTACTGAGCCACGCGGGATGGCATAAATTTCAAACGTGGAGACTGAAATCTACCAATTTCGTTTACCAACGTTGCAAACTTACTCTTACTTGCTGTCGAATGAAGTTGCGTCGTATCCAGGTCCGTAAAAACGAAAGACTTGCGTATAAAGTATTTCGTCGGCATTAGTTCTTTCCTAGACTTCTATGGGTCATGCGACGGCATATGTATCTGTCACCAATGATGGCAAGAAAATTCGACCAGAGTTTATGTGCCCGCCTATCCATTGGAGACTAATGACTGGCACAGATGCGAAAGGAGCAACTAATCACAATAAATCATTTTCCTTTGCTAATTGATGATTGCAACTTTGGGGAATGTTGTAGTACTAATGCAAGAAAAACGTGGAAAGAGAGATCGGGTTTTTATTAAAAAGGTCATGAAAAATCTAGTCTTAAGTATCTTCCATTATTTCCAATTCCTCCCGAAAAATCGTATGCTACGCTCGGAATAACCCAATCGAAAAATATTTCACGTCGAAAACGTTCACTCAAATCCAATGTGTCCGGCACAAGACGGAGGTTTCGGATGAGTTCGACTTAAGCTGCGGAATTTTCGTCCCATACTATGTGTCCCGGCACTCATATTTGTCACATCTCCACCGTTTAGACCAATCTGCTCTCCAAGTCCATGGCCACGAGATGCGAAATTTGACGACAGTGAACTCCATCAAAACCCGACATTGCTCCACGATAATCGCTTCCGCTTGACGGATTTCCACCACGCAATCATATTTTATCCATCCGCTTGCTGAAGATATTCAAAGAGAAATTGGTATTACTCCCTTCGAATGTCTCACGTTCGGGACATGGGACTTCCTTCAATTGCAAATCAAGTCGCAATGATTACATCCTCCAATGCGCCTGAGTATAAATTACGGTAAACTTTGCGAGCAAAGTCGACCTAATGGTGAACTGATATTTTGTTTAGCATTGCACCTCACCACGCCACAATAATCAAGTTTAGTTTATGATTGAGATCACTCTGTTATGCATCAAGTTTTATAATCTCGCCAGTCTCACTACTGCAATGATAATTATCATTAAAGCCGCTAGACAAGCTATGGCATCGCAAGCAGTTTTGCCCTTTAATTTATTATTCTTTGAATTCAACTTTATCTCCAATACGCCGGTATCTTGAAGGTGAACGTACTACGAAGGGAATCGGTAAAATCTCATCTTTAATAAGTCAAATCCCGAGTTTCGGCGCGAGAAGAACCCTAAGTCCTCATGACTCAGTCAATATATAGACACAAGAAGAAACTGGGGAATTGAAGAATCGATAAGGACTCGCGCATATGCAAGTGGAATTATTATTAATCGGGAAGTAAAATATTGTCAAATATAGACGCTGAGATATTTATCGAGAATATCATCAATATCGATCTATATGTTCCACATTGTAAATGCATGAGTCAATCGTCGTTTGTGTCGTAATATCTGCAATAGCTGCCGGCACTCGATTTAAGGTTCCTTGATTATTAACCATATCGACCTGGTAGTAATTGAAATACATGCAAAAATGCTTCCAAAGTATCTACAAATCACACGGCTCTAACCATTGAAATATAGGAGACGGGATGTAATTCGGTTGTCTTTGTTGGTTGAATCGAGCGTCTTCAATACGGAAATCCTCGTTCGTTCTACTATGGCCGAGTCTCGCTGGAATAAGAACGCTTTCTGCTAGCGGCCAATCATCGCAAACGCTGAATGGGGCACTTGGGAAAAGTGCGCTTGGAATTTCGCGGTCATCTTTTTTAGGAGTTTCAAAGCGCACAACTTAGTCCTAAACTAAGTTTTAATGCTTCGAGGCTATTCTCAGGAATCGAGAGCTCAAAGAGCTCTTGATGCTGACGAAAGTTACCTTACCTTGTATGTGTATACGATTCATCCGGACGTTGAGGAAACTGGGCAATCGTGGTAAAGCTCTTAAGATTCCATATTACGGTTGCGGCACTTCATTGTTGGCTTCGTTGTTATTTGGTTTGTATAATTGTAAAAAAATCATCAAGTCAGCAGATTCATACAATAATGATATCTCTATTAGTTTATAGCATCCCCAACTAATAATTTTAGGGATGAAACAACAGATATCTCTTAGGAGAGCGACCACAGTTAAGCTGATGCTGCTGGAATGAGCTGCGACTGCTCATGTATCGGTATATTTCTGGACCATAATCTTTTCCCTCCGATGTGAAGGTGATTATTATTATTAGGTAATCTACCGGTTAAGGTAGGATGGACACAACTACTAAATAAATATTTTGTAACTCCTAATAAAACACAAAATCCAGCATCCTACTCTGCATCAGGTCCCTTTCATCTCGGAGTGCTTCCTTCCTCCCTTCATCCCGTCCAACATCCCTATCCTGTTCCTTCCCTTTCCTCGCTTGCCTAACATTCTCCCCTCAATTACAGTCTTCAACATCCCACTGCCGATCAATACGCCCTTCAACCATTTTTCCTGGCTCCATTGGATTTCTCCCAACAAACCCCTTTCCTCCCCTGCCCTACCTATTAATTCCTCATTTATTTTCCTTTCGGTCCATTTCACCTTCTCCATCCTTCTCCACAGCCACATTTCAAAAGCCTCCAATCTACCTCTATCATCCTGCGTCAGTGACCATGTTTCCGCGCCGTACATAACTAAGCCCCATATCAACATTTTGATGAGCCTTTTCTTAACATTCTCACTCAAATTCCCTGTAATCAACTCCCTCCTCCTAGTGAAAGCATCTTTGCTTAGTGCAATTCTTTCCGTGCGTCCCCAGTACTTCAGCCATTTTGATTCAAAGCACTAGCGAGATACTTAAGGGTGTTCCACCTGCTCCAGTTTTTGTCCTCCTATTTTAATGTTTAACTTAGCCTTGTGGAGGTGATGTCACTCTGGATTTCCCCAGATGTTGTCACGTACCCGAAATCTTTCGCCATTGTTTTCTCTCGTACGAAAGCTCAGTGCGTCCGGAACCCGCATAGATTTGGGCGTTGGCAGAATCCTTTTCGAGCAAACTCTCATTGGAGGATTAGCTCGATGCAGTTCAAGACGTCAACGTTAGCACGAAGACAGCATGATGCATTGCGACCGCAGCGCGAATTGCTTCTCACGTCATGGAGAAATCACGATTGGGCACGTTATAATTTCGTCGCTAACTTTCAGAGAGTTGATAAAACAAATTGAGCGACTGTTGGCGCAATGGAGATGATAACGAGTACGTCGCACTTACACAACCCCGCAGATATGTCGTTACGCTCACCGTGAACTTCGATCAACACCCCTACGCCCCTGGGGTTCTCCCTACTCCCTCTCTATCCCTCTTACCCTTTACCCATTAATGGTCCCCTCCCCATCCCCTGTGGCTCACCCCCCTCAAGCCACCCACTAAAGTGTCCCTCCTCCCTTGGCGCCACTTCCCCCTGTTTCCATCCACCTCCAGGGGGTCCAGCCTGAGGGCCCTCACACCCCGCGACTCTCCGTCCGTTCCCAGCCTCTCCCGCCCTTTGTGCATAACCTACTTTCGGAAATAACACTTAATCTTACGTGCAATCGATTCCCTCTCCTCTCCAGGAGTGCCTCGGTCGCCCTCTTTCGTCTCTCCCCAATCCTCCCCCTTATCCTCCTCACCAGACCACATTCACGCCATCGCACGTCTCCCCTCCAAAGCAGTTGCAATTCGATCGGCGAGGGACGGAGAAGATGCTAAGAAGTGCGAATCGAAGAGATGGTTTGAGCTTATATTCCCTGTAGATCCGATTGATCGCTAAATATCTTACACGTACGATTTTCGAGATCCCGGACGAATGGTCAAACCCCTAGTCAAAAATTGCCAACATTTTTCTGTTTCTTTGAGGCATTTCTTGTGACCCACTGGGTATATAAATGAAAATTATATATATATATATATATACATATATACATATATATATATATGTATATATATATATATATATGTATATATATATATATATATATATATATATATATATATATATATATATATATATATATATATATATATATATATATATATATATGTATATATATGTATATATATACATATATATACACACATTTATATACAAACACCTACATTTACATATATACACATATGTGCTGTTTGAACGGCACAATAGAACACAAATAAAATAGTAACCCTTTAAAGGATGCTAATGTTGTGTTTTGTTTAAGCTTTTGGCCTTCTATGAGGCCTTCTTCAAGTAAGACTGAAAATATTCTGGAGAGCGGTTAGGGGTCTGGGGGGAAGGGGAGGTACAGGGAATGCTGGGAGGGAAATTAAATATGGGGGTTAAGGGTGGGAATTTTGAAAGATTGGTCAACACACCAAACGCTCGATTCCCAACTCTCTCTCTATCCGCGGACACCGATTTTGCAACTCCACAGCCACTCTCAACAAATACCTCGACAGTCAACACCTTGCACTCCACAAATGTGGCTATCCAGTAAAGGTCCTACAAAATGAAATCCACCCGACCACACAGATCACATAAAAACAAGCCCACATCTGACACAGGACTATTCTCCTATGCCTATACTTCTTTGCCTATTTCCCCTGATCACATTGACTCAAAACCTTTCTTAAAGAACTGTTTCCTATTTGACACAACAATGATGCGACCTCATCCTTACTACCCCAATGCCAATCTCAAAAACCTTCTGACATCCGCCAACCCTTTGGTGCCCCCACCCCACAAATTTGGTTATATTTCCTCTACATGCAACCGCCCCCGATGTAAAGCATGTCTACTTATTAGATCTGCTCCCCTCTCCCGACATCCCCTCATTGCCCCCTTACCTAATTCCCACTCTAATTACCTCTCAAAAAACATTATTCATCTTTTCACATGCAAACAATGCACTTTAGGCGAATGCATTACCCCCTTATCAATTTGAATGAGCAATCACTGGTACTCCGGCAACTCTACCTCGCTCTCTTCTCTTCCTATCCTTTACACACAAATTCCCACAACCTTTCATTCCACTATTGTTTTGCTCTTAGTATCCTAGAATCCCTACCTGATTCCGCCACCAATAGAGAGGTGAGAACTCAAGAATCCGCGTGTACAGTAGCTTTTCGATCTTTCAAAATTCCCACTCGTAACCACCATCTTTAATTTCCCTAAAGTTTTAAGTCTTACTTGAAGAAGACCTCAGAGAAGGCCAATAGCTTAAACAATCTACAATGTGCATAGATGTAGATATGATGCTTTTGAAATGTGTGTGTGGAGAAGAATTGAGAAGTTGAAATGGACTAAAAGGAAATCATTAGGAAGTACTGGGTATGGTGAGCGAAGAGAGGGGTTTGTTGGGAGAAATTCTATGGAGGCAGGAAAAGTGGATGACGGGTGTGTTGATCGGCAGTGGTATATTGAAGATTAATAGAGGGGAGAATGTCAGGCAAACAAGGGTTGAACAGGATACGGTTGTTGGATGGGATGAAGAGAGGAAGGAAGTACTTAGAGATGAAGAGGGACCTGATGTAGAGTAGGATGCTGGATTTCGTGTTTTCTCAGGAATCAAAAATATTTATTTGGTACCTGTGTCCATCCAGAAATCTACCTAAATCTTTAGATTACCTTATAATGAAAAAAAAAATATATCTATGTATAAATATATGTATATATAGTATATGAAAAAAATCGTAGGTTATATTTTTAAGCAACATCAGTATGTCGAAGTAAGAGTTAATTTCTATTTCTCTAAGCACAAGTGTTGCACCAATCTGTTCTCATTTATTGCTATGACACACTGATGTAAACAAAATTAATTTTATATTTTTTGCCCAGTGTTTTTTTAAGGTCAACTCCTAATTATTTTATATGTTGTCCCTGCTGGCATCTTATGTAGTCCCAATGAAGATTGATGTATTTTAGTGATGGAAACAATTGTATCACTATATGAAAATATAAAGAAGCCATTGTAATTGTAATGCTATCCCCAAATCCAAGCTTAACATTATAGTCAATAGTTAGTTGACAAATTTCACGCATTTAAGTCTGATAATGTACCTAAATTTGGCTAATGAGTAATTTAATGAAATAATTTTATCATTTTGAGTGAGATCTTTTATGCATATCAATTCAAATGTTTTCTTCTAGGAAAAAATAATATTACTCCTCTGTGAATTCAATTGTTTTGGAACCCTTACATTGATCATAATGATTGGTTATCATAGTTTGCTAAACACTTTCATGCAATGCAGCTGTTTATTTTAGAATTCATTATTTTTATTTCATTTTCAACTATTGATTATAAATTAATTTGTGCAGCATTTTGTCATCTTTTCTCTCTTATGTATAATCATTTTGGTCAGTATTTTGAGTTTTGACATGACTGATTTGCAAATGTTGGTTCCTTCTCAAATTCCATTCAAATATTTTCATTGATACAATATAATGACAGCTGAGGAATTCCATTGATTCCAGTACCAGAATCTTCATTTTTATTTGAAAAATATGATAAGAAATTTTATATATTTTTATCAGTTGAAAAATGAGGCTTCATCAATCTTTGTGGCAACTTGAAACATTCTTAACAATTTGGTCTGAATTAAAAAGAAGTAAAAACATTTCCATTGGTAAAATATTTTGTAAATGGCCCTTGAGTATGAACATCTTATGGATGGAACAACAAATGCCTCAAATTGTTGACATTGTCTCTGTGTTGAACTTGTGTAGCAAATGCGCGAGGCCGCTGAGAAGCGGAAGGAATTGGAGAGGCAGCATGCGGAGGCCTTGTCCCAGTTGCGTGAGAGACAACACGAGATCCAGAAGTACACAAAAGTCAGTGATGCTGATAAACCACGGCAATATGAAACAATTGAAGCTTTACAGGTATGTATTTAATGTTTCTCATACTGTCATTGCTAATTGCTGGTAACCAGAATGAGTATGGGCTTCTATATATAAAGTACTAAGGCCCTAAATTGTTTCAGCTAAGGGTACATGGGTTTTCCTTATAAACGGCTTTTTTTGGATGTTATTGCTTGTGAAATCTTCAGCTACATATATCATCACTGCATATCATAAGTCATTATTTTGCTAAGTAGATTTAAATAGGTACTACTGAACCCCTAGTAATTTGGTAGTTATTAGAATAATCAGTACTAATGTATCTAAACCCATTTGCAATTGACATTTATTTTTAAAGTGAGATTCATGTTGTAGCATGTACCTTGTATTATTCTTGCATGTATTTGCCTAGTATCATGAGGTTTCAAAATGATTATCTATGTTCTGTTTATTAAGAAGGATTCATAAGGTGCAGACATGCTTTTTGTGGCTGTAGACAGTAATCATCCACTGTTCATTTCAAAGCCATTGCCAATAATTGCACCTAATTTAGTGGAGGTCCAGGTGAAACTTTTTTACCAGTTCTAGATCACAATTCTTACAATTTCACAATGCTTTACACTGCGTTGATTTTAACCCATTAAAACACACAGCAGACATTTTAATTTTAAGTGAGCAGTTTGACTCACTTCCTACTACACTTGACATTACAATCAGCAATCTATACTTTCCACCATTTATTTAGATGAATGTGAGACTAACTTTTATGTTGAATGTGGCACTCAACAAACCTCAAGTTACTTATTTTCTTAGTGATTCCTGAAGTTTTGCAACAACTCATTCCTCTTTGCTATCCTTCATAAGACTCTCTATCTTGCCTTTTTTCTCTCTGTCACTAACCCCTAACCCCACATTGTCACTTTAGACATAAGACCAGCATTCCATGGAAAGTCTCCATGGAAAATGGCTTCAACAGTGTTCATCAAGCACCTTCACTCTTAATCTTCTGTTTTTCTTCTTTGAACTGCATGCGAATTGCTTGTCCCATTTTTAAACTTATTTCTTGTAAACCCTTATTTCACGATTCCACTCTCATTCTATCGTGCTATGTCTTCATGTCCAACTTGCTGAAATATGACGACACTCTTCCATACACTTTTGCAATGAATAATTTTATTCCAGACGTGATAATAATATTTTTCAATGGCTAAAAACTATCTAATGCTATAAATTATACCATTTCATCAAATAATTTCCAAAGCAATCATATGTGAGGCAGGACTCTAAGCTGTAACACTTAGATTAGCTGGTGAAGATGCCACCCACCAGAAATAAATGGCCGGCTCTTGGTTAAGGGAGGTGATCAAGCGTGACAGATGATTCACTTAATTGTTCAAAGCAGTAGTTTTTTTTATATTATTAATCATTGTGTTCAATATTTAGGAATCATTGAGTAACTATAGAATATATACTATCCGTTACACTGAGGAGTGCCCTAAGGTGTCACATGAATTATTCTTTTGCCGTTTGAGTCATTTCTGTGACAAGGCATCATGAGGAAATACAGTGACGTAAGCAAGTAAACTTAAATGAGTGACGTACCTCAGTTGACCGATTCGTCCCCCGGTTCTCAGTGTCCTGATGTTGACCACGTATTGTTAGGTGCTTTTGTTGCCCAATTGCTGTGAATGGTGTTTGGTTTGGTCACCATCATCCATGGGGAAAGTTAAAAGAAAACCCATCCTTCAAATTTGCAGTCAAAAATACGCGAGCTTGAGAAAAAGACGGAACTTCAGAATGTCCGTCATGAGGAGCTACTCCTCGAGATGGCCAGCATCAAGAGGTCACAGATGGCAGCGGCTGCCTCGGGTGCCGCCTCCTCGGCATCAGCCTCATGCTCCACCCCCTCCTCCTCCCCCACCATGGGCAAGAGCACGGCACCCGTCCCCCATGTCGTCGCCGCCACCTCTGGATCCTCCCCCTGGAAACCCCCGCCTCGATCTGTCTCCACAAACCAGGAGGTCCAGACTTCACCAGAAAGCGGCAACTCAACTCCAGGTAGTCCACACTTTAAATGCAATCATATATACTTTTCAATCGGACATATCTCAATTGGAATCTCAACAGGAATTTTTTGACACCACGAATTGTTTCTCAGGAAAAGAGTCAGAAAAACTATGTTCTTGAGGTTAATCAGTGTAATAAAAAAGAGCAAAGGTATCAATCAAGACCACATGAGAATAAGAGCCTTGGTACTATTTGAACGAAAAAAAAAAAATATATATATATATATCCCACTTCTTAGTAAAGTTTGTAAAGATTGTATTTTTATGCATACCTATATACTAATGTAAAAGAAATAAGTTATGCCCACACAAATGCATTCTGTTGTTTTTTTTTTAATTTTGGTAATTGTTTTTTATAAATTGAGTGGGAAATTTGTTTCACGGCATTAGTTGCCTAGTGCTTATTAATCAATTCAAAGTAAACCACTCCTGGTTTTCACATGCTAGGCAGAATACAGTTTCTTTTTTATTATCATTTTCAAGTAATTGAATAGCTCTTTTTTGAGTGTCTGAAACTTTGTTTTTTGTGCCACAGGTAATATGAAAACTATTTTAGCCTCATATGATGTTCCTGTTACTTACTCTGCCACGCTCAAGAGCACCAACTTATTAATGTTGAATTTTTCTTTTTTTTTGGGGTCACCACATACATTCTTCCTAACTCTCTCATTGCATGGTGAAATCATTCGGTTCCTATTGACACGAAATTTTTTCTTAGTATCTAGGTGGAAAGGAGAAAATTTCTTCTTCTCAAAGCATTTTCTTAGTGTCGCAGGTGGAATGGAGGAAAGTTTCTTCTTTTCAAAGCAATCACTTCATTGGGAGACAAAGAGAGAGAGAGAGAGAAACTGATACGTTTTAGAAGATTTTTAGTACTCTGTATTTTTCAACTCCATCAGCAAATTATGTGGCGCGTTAAGGTATATTGTCCTCACAAGATGCTTTTAACCAATTCCTTTTTTAATTAAATTTTGGCTTCTTGTTCAATTATCTTTTCGAAGTGTGATCAGATGCCCATTTGGTAACACTGCCCTTCGTACCAAGCATGCAAACCTCTCGAAATATATACACATTTTGATACTTTTACTCCATAAGACCATGTATCAGTCTCAGAGTTATCCAATAAGTTAAAACAGTGGTAGATACTTTTAGATCCATTTTCTTATGACATTTAGTGGCTATTTCTGAAATGATAGCTATTTATGGCCAATTTTTCATCATTTTTTGTTTTGGTCTTTGTATTTTGTTGATTAGTGTACAAAGATCACATAAAAAAGCACTGTTTCTCTTGTATTTAGTAGCAATGCTAATCTTTTGTGAAAAACATATGCAAACCTGAAAATTTACCCATAAACCTTCCCTTTGGGTGAATATATACATATATATATATATATATATATATATATATATATATATATATATATATATATATATATATATATATGTATATAATTTTTATAGGTCACCCAAAGTTTGATACTTTAGTTATTTTGTCAATACATTTGAAATAGATTATGCATTAAAGCAGAATAATCATTAGACTGTAATTTTTTTTGCAGACTGTGAACTTTAACCTGTCTAATGTACCACATTTTAACAAACCTTTTTGTGTTAGGTATAATGTATTTATTAATTTTTTACATTTTTTTAGTCTTGCGTATTGATCGCTAATTATCCACAACTGATCTCTAATTTAGCTGAAATGATTCTTCATCCTTAAATATGTGCTACCAATTGTACCTTTTAAATGTTACAGTACATAGTTTTTTCCTGTCTGATAAAATTTAAGGTAAGTGCTCACTATCTACAAACATTAACTCATTATCCCATGATTCATCAAATCGATTTCTACATTTGTGCAGTGAAGAATGATAAGAAGGCTTAGATACTCCTCAATACAGATATATATATATATATATATATATATATATATATATATATATATATATATATATATATATATATATATATATATATATATAACATCAACTTATGTTTACTGGTGTGACACAATGCTGTACACTTCTACACTTTGGCCATAAAACTTCACATGGTGTCTTCTTTTCCCCAATTCTCTCAGTATCACCTTCAGCACAACACTGTCATTTTTGCCTGATAGCTATTCTCCAAACATTTTCCAATTTCCAGTAACAAAAAATTACTAGTTTCACTGGGCAACCATAGTGGTTAGTATGCATGTTTACGCTGAATCTAAGCACTAAGGTCTGCATAATAGTTGCTCCAACTGAATTACCCTTGCCTCTGTAGCATTTTTATACTTGCTGAGAGCATCTCATTGCTAGTATTTATGCAAGACTTACTGTTTCTTTTTTAAAGTAGTGGGGTGTAGAGATATCGGCCAAGAGGATGGGAAACACTCATGATACGTTGCAAAGGAACAACTTGTTTGTCACAACTTTTGTACCAACCTTTGGATTATTTGATTCCAGTATATTGTTCTGAGTGTCCTAATGTAGTAGGTCGTCAAACTATGAAATAGCTGTGTTTATGGAAAACTTCATGTAGCTATGGCCTCCCAAAAAAAATAAAAATAAAAATATTCAGCTGTTACCATCCCCATGGCCACAGCTATTTCGTGTTGTCATGCCTCTTATTCCAATCTTCCTTCTTGGCATTCAAAAAGCCACCATTGCATTGAGATAGCATGTTTGCTGAGTGAGGCACCCGTGTAGGCTAGTAGGGGCAAGTTGCTTGACACGCCAATGCAAGCCAGTGTGTATAACGCGGAGTTTCCTGCACGCCCCCTCCTCTTCCCCCATTGCCCCCTCTCCTGACGTCGTGTCCGACTAAACGACTCCCCCACCCCCCCACCCTCCAACATGCCACTCCCCTCTCCATCCCCTCCACCCCCCTCGACACTCTCCCCGTAGATTCCAGTCGCCCGCTTTCCAATGACAGCACTGCACGATCCACGCCCACTGGAAGTGTGGTCTTTGGGATTGCCCTAGCTGCCGGCTCAGAGGCGATGGCAGCAAGCGGAGCTGGGGGGGAAGCTTGGGCATCCGCCTTTGCAGGTAGTCCACAAACAAGACCATTCACTCACGGCCCCACTCCCATTTTCCCACCCCCATATCCCCACCCCCCTCACCCCATCCCACCTCCTCCTTTGATTCACCCACCCCAACTGTGCCAATTCTTCAACTCCTCATAATGTTTATATACTTAACTGGATTAATTCCTTTAACAAACACTCTTTAAGTCCTCTTCTCCAGTTTCCTCTTTTCTACTTTTGGTTTTCCATAGATCTCACTTGAGTCATTTACATTAGAATGCATACTACTTGTTCGATGGGTTAATTCTTTTGCTTTGGATCCAGATGTCACAAAAGCTAAATTATATCCAAGGGCTTTTCCAGCCAACTTTGGTCAGTTGCCCTTGTGAATCGGTGCTTCATTGCTTTTTGGCTTGAATGAAAACTCTCCCTTCCTCATTTAATGTTGTTCCATTTTCACATCCTAATTTTGTGACGTCTGAAATCTTCTGCAAATAGTTTTGAATAAACTTGTACAATAAATTGTTCTCTTGCTTTGTGAGGTGATGTATTTTGGCTAGCTGTTTCCTCATAGATATTGATAATCAATAAGCGATTTTCATTGGCCAATATTTGTGTAAAAAGTCAATGGCCTCAAATTTATCACTTTTGTAAATTTTTTGTCATATTTCAAGTGACACATTTTAAATTTATTTATGTACAAAGATGACTGATGCACTATGAAAATTATCAATGCATTGCTGTGTGTGCTAAACTTCTTTGTGTGTTTTGTACTCAATGTGTGCTTGTTTGCATCTTGAGTCTGGATTTTCCTGTCGAGTTGCTTCTTGGAATCATATGTGCTTTGGCATTGAATTGGAAAAATACAGGAAAGGTAAAATATCATGTGAGCAGCCATAGTCCAGTTCACATTTAGTAGATGTATAGTAATCAAACAAAATTAAATGTCAGCTATTTACTTCAGTAATAGGCACTCAATAAAACATGCATGCAGGAATAAACCTTCGCTGTTTACCATTTTATAACAAGGTTAATTTTTCAAGGGTGAAATAAAAGCACCAATTTACTAACAACATATTGTTTAAATTCAGAAAGTAATCTCTTCTTGATACTATATTTCACTAGCCAATGCTTAAACTAATAGCTGTTTTTGACTAATGTACATTGAATAGTTTTGGAATTTAGTGATGCTAATACTACATATCTTTTTGATATTGCTACTGCTATTAGGAATACAGTGGTAGTGGACTTGACGTGAAAATAAATTGTGTGTTACTCTCATTTAAGTGTGATACAAGAATGCACAACACTGTATTCAATGTTCATTGTTCTTATGAGGCATCAAGATAGACATTAATAAAAGAGGTATTGTGAGGATTTTACATTTTTCTCCGAACCTCTGGCACTTCAAGGTTATTGTGTTCATTAAAGCAATACTTTAATCCTAATTGTGCCTTCAACTTATAGTCTGAAATTTTAGCTAGGTAACTGGAGCTGTTTCTGGAAATGCATGTTTTATTTGATAAAATATTTTAGATCACTGATGTTCCTTATTTATTTTTCTAATAGTAATTCTTCATCTTTGGTGTATAGTTTTTGTATTTTAGATTTACTATCTGCCTAAAATAAAGTAGCTTCTCTTGCCTTTAAGGTAATAAAATATTTTTATTTATACACTACAACATCAAAAGTTTTTTAACATGTTTTTAAACAATCTAACAAGACATTTGGAGAGATTTACCTTAGGCATCAAAAGGGATAGGGTACTAAAAACATTTAACACTGCAATTTGGCATTGTAAAAATATCATGCCAATATAGTAAGCACTTACCTTAATTGTTGGCATGTGCATGAAAAAGTATTTCAATTCCAAGGTTAATGATGTATAAAATTAGAGCATGGCTTAATTTTGTATTTTCATTATGTTCCTAACAGTTGTCCAACATGAATGTTGCTGGAAAAGTCCTTTGTTTTATTGTCATATCGTTTCTAACAATTGGATGTGGCGATGTATATGCTTTTATTTTCTTCAATGAACATCAAACTCAAGTCAACTATCCAAGAATTGGTTCATTTTTTTATCTTTGTTGCTTAGCTGACCATTTGCTGTGACTGTAAATAACCCCATCTGCATTGCATGTGTGTTTTATATGTGCTAACTTGCATAGATATCTCAGCGGAATGCCATGCGGCTCTACTTTGCATGCAAATACCTTGGTGTAGAAGTGTCTCCACCAATCCCGATCTTCATCGGTAAGCTTTGTTCCCTGTGCTCCTAATTTGAGGCTTCTTCTTGTTATAGGTTATGGCCTTTCATCGCCCTATGGCACCACCAATTACCCAAACATTCCCTCTCGGGTGTTGCCTGGGCCCCAATTGCCATCGCACAAGCACCAAGAGAGTACCCATTCCTCCCACCACATACACCACCCTCAGCCCCAGGTCCCTCGCCAAGGTCGGCAGATCCCCCAGCACCCAGGGGTCAGGTCCTCTGTCTATCAGGATGATCGTTTCCCATCCGAGACGCGACACTCAATGCTAACCCGACACCACCGGGCAAGGGGTGAGCGGGAGATGCCGTCGCGACCACTCTCCTCGGCCGCGGCCCCCCTTCACCCCTCCTCCCTCCCTCCCCAGCCCCCCCACTCCACCTCTGTCTTCCCCTCCACCACCATCCCCCCGCATCGAGCTCACACGCACCGTGGAGGAGGAGCGGCCATGTTGTCGTGGCGCAGCGCTTCTGTTTCAGACATGCGCCGGGCCCTGTCTTCGTCCACCCTGCACGCAGCAGCAGACCCCCAGCAGCTGCTGTATCGGGGGGGGCTGCCGGTCAGGCCCAGTCACGGCTCCCCCTACTCGGTCTCCTCCTTCGCAGCTCCCGCCTCGCATACGCTGGGTGCCCTGGCTCCTTCATCGTCGACTGGCGCCCGGGGCCTCTCCCCTCATGCCACTGCCATGGGTCCCACTGCTGGGTCCACCCTCGACTCTACGTCGGCTGAGATCGACCGCATCATGGCCAAAATTGAGCAAGACAATAAGATACTCGCAGAGTTGGACAAAAGCAGATCCACAATAGGTCAGTGGGGGGTGCGGGGACAAAGGTAATCGGATTGCCTTTCACTTTGACAGTTGATGTGACATGATGGTGTTTCTCTTGCATGTTTTAGTCCCTTTCATTGAACAACTATATGATTTCCATAAATCCATCAGTTCTCTTCTTACAAAAGAAGTTACTTTTAGTTTATGTGCACCTCTTATTTAGATGTTGATGCCACTTATCCAAATATGAAACTTGTTGGAGAAACCCCAATGTTTTATATATGTGTACTGAGTGCAATTAATATGTTTTCAGTATCTCATAATGATTATTTGCTTTGAAATTTCAATTTATTGCAAATAATTTTATGCTTATATTCTTCTGTTAGCTACTTTACCATTATATGAATATGCATTTGATCATCAAATATCTGTCTATTTTTCTTATATATTCACTTTAAATATTATTGAAAGTAGAAACAAAATTATGTCAGTTTTCAATGTAAACAATAAATGGTGAAGTACTTAACTATTCCTGAGTGCTACTGTTCTTGAGCGTATATTTGTCTCTCTGCTTTTCTCTGTTGTGAAATTTTTTGGTCACAGTTCAAGATCAGCAAAATTTTTACCTCACAGGTGCTGCAAACCAACCTGTCTCTCATTTGGTTTCTACAAGTACTGAAAGTAATGTCTTGTCTTCCAATATTTTGGGTCGTATGAAGCCTGGTGTAGCATCCAAACATCAAGCTTATCACTGGAGATACCCTCATGTTAAGAAACAGTACTTAAAAGTCCCGCAGATAACTTATGGTAGTCGTGGTAACTTTAAAATGCAACGTAAGTTCTTACAGCGATGTAGAGGGTATCAGTAGAGAATTGAAATATTGAAAAGCTAGTTTTCCACTGGTAGGAATTTATCATATCACCTTCCTCCTATCCTTACGACTGCCAATTCAGGCAGTTTTTGCTCTCTTTAGAAAAAAGTGGATTTATGGAATAGTTTTTCCTTTTATTATCATTATTTTCAACTCCATAGCTTGCTACAGTGCCGGTCCTAGTGTCAGGAATGAGCCACTTATTTGACAGTTAGGAATCGTTGAATACTCTACGCCTGAAAACACTTAATAAAATCAAAGTCAGTTGGCAGCCAACATAAATGGGATAGTTGAAACACAGAATTGGTTGATAAATTATGCCCAAGGCAATTCAGGGCGAGAAACAGGTTTGATGTATTTATTACCAACTCCAGGGATTGGATAAGTTAATCACTTAAATAACTTGACACTTAAGGGGTAGTGGTCAAAAGTGTTGACAACAAATTTTTTGACAAGAAAATATCTCAAACACAGCAGTCAGGGAGGATGGGCCGGCTCTGAGACTGTTAGTGCTAAGCATGATGGTGTCTACAACTATGTTTATTCAAACCATGAAGTTCTGCATGCATCTAGGATAAAATTACTGCACCAGTGCATCGGTGTTTGGAATGAAATTACATTTGGATTACTGAATGGGCCTGCCTTATTACCATTATTGAAATGGAATTTTCAGACTCAAGTTAATCAGTGTTATTGCCCATTGCATTGCCCAGAATGTGCTGGATATGCTTATTTATATCTTATGCGTATATTTTCATGAGATTTTTTAGTGTCTATTCTTTCTGTTTCCACTTTTTTCAATCCTTAATTTTTCTCCATTTTGTCTCCTATATTGATTTGTTTATGTCTCATACAGTGGCCTCTGCTGTTATTTTTTCCAATTATTTTTATAGGGTGACTTGGATTTTCTATGGTTTTTCCACATATTCAAGAGTCTCTCCACTGTTTCCGTACCCTTTCCTTCACAAGCCTCTCAAGGTGGTCACTCTATCTGTGTAATTGGGGAAGTTGATTGTGGATTACTAAATTTCTTCAAAGATTCAGGAAAATAACCAAGTTTTTAAATAGTTTGAACTAACTTCACACTTAAAGAGTTTAAAGAGTAAAAAGGGCATTGGGAGGTTTTGCATTTCTAGGTCCTTCTGCTGCAATGATCCAATATTCATGTGATGATATTCCACGACCTTTGCATGCTCCATCTCCATATCAGTGATGCAATCCACTTCAGCTCTCAATCTGAAGATATATCCTCCATGGGTACACACCATTATTGGTGGAACAGCAGAGTAGAAGAACCCAGAAACTGTCTGACTCCCTGGAAAATCCTTCAGCAGGGAAGGATTTTATTTGTAATTTTTTGTCCAATTCGGAGCTTGGCTCAGGCAATTTGTTGTTCAATTGCAGCCACCAATCAAAACTATAATGAAACCAATTGTAGTGAAACACTATTATGGGAGATCAGGATGATGCAATGGCTAATATACTGACTGGTTACCCCCTCAAAGGCCCAGGTTTGAATCCTGGAGATAGTAGTAGTTTTCAGTGCTATTCCAATTCCTACTCATATCGCTATGTGGAGAGCTCATCAAGTGGAGCACACCATCCATTGGATGCAATGTTAAATTGTGTGACCCCTTTTGTTAGGAACAGACTAATCCCAATGCTGGCTCTTCCTTTTCTACATTCATCCTCCACACCCTGAACAACCTTCCCCTACCATAATTACCCACCAATATATTCCTAAATGACCAAATGTCAGTTATCTTCCCTAGTAACTACTGCAGGCCCCATTATATGATGCTTCCACAGAAATGCATTAGATTACAGTCCCGATTTTATTGATTAGATTTTAGGAATGAGGCATTTGCGCAAAAGATGGAATAAAATTGGGAGGAGAATGACAAAGTTCACCGAGAAAATTGAGTAAAATTTTGGAATTGAGTCCAAAAATTGAAGGCCGCCATGATTACTGCAATTGTTTCATTTATGATTTTCCTGTTTCCATGTTAAAAATCACTGCTTAAGCTTTTCGTATTTGGTTACTTCATTCTTTAATACCATTAGTCATTTCAATCATGCCACTAATCCTATGTGAAAACCCTGATTATCAATTTTTCTTTCTAATTTTATTCTGCTGTCTCAACCACCAACTATGTGTTGTGTTTAGCTCCCTAATGATATCTTTATGTCAATTTATTTGCTGTATTTATAACATGCACAGAAACGTTGATGCACTTATTTGATTTAATCCATATTTAATTTATAATACATTAAAATTATAATTATTTTCATTATACTTCAGAGTATGTATGTTTGTTTCTTTGGTTTTGAAAAAGCAATGGGCATTTGCATTGAAAGTTGTGTTATAGTTTTAGAATATACCTAGATAGTACAGTGGTTGTAATTTTCCTTTTAATGGATTGTATATAGCAACACTAAGTATCTATTGCTGTGGAATTCCAATGCTTTTGATTTTCTATCTATTAGAATAAGTATCAGACAGCATTTTTTTCCATTATGTGACAAAGCACAAACCTGTGAAGTAACGTGTCTACTGTTGAACAAAACATTAATGCTTTGAACTCTGAAATGAATTGCTTGCAATTCATAATTTTAGGTACATTAGATTTTTTTTAATTAGTAGCATATTATGTGATGATGGCATATCATATTACCCACATGAATAGCCAAATTCCCAAGGCTAATTAAGCATTGCAAATGTATGGTTTCATCACAGGCTGAAGAGAAGGTAGTTGAAGACTAAAAGCAATATAAATTTTCACCGAACAGTCAATATGTAATGTATCTTCTCACTGCCATGCATGCCAACAAATTTTAGATTGTGGCATGATGCTGTTAAAAGAGTTACGCACAATGAAAATATAATGTGGTAAATGGAAAAAGTTTTAAAAATCAGTAAAATGAGGAGAGAAGGATCAGAAAAAGAAGTAGGATAATCATGTTGGAATTCAACATATACCTCATTTTGCACAGAAATATATGCACAAGCAAACATCTGGATTTCTAGTATGCTTTTGGCAGTAAACATACTGACTCCAAAATAGAACATCTACAATGCCCTTTTTTGTCTTTCTTAAGTAGATGTGCTAATATATTATTTACAGATCTCCTCAAATGATGTTTCATCATCCTTATTGATGCTTCTTGGGAATTTTAGATGAATTTGAAAAAAATGCTATTTTTATCCTCTCTAAAGTAAAAATAATGTTTAAATATCCTATGCCATGGGGCAACTTAAATTATTACCAGTAAGATTTATAGTTTTGAAGATGAAAGTAATAATTATTGAGAGGAACAAGTCACATAAAATATGTTTCTTTTGTCCTGCATCCTCCCATGGATCACTAATATTAGATGGTCATTTTGTTGGGTTGACTTTTGCTGACTAAAAATAATCTGGAAATTAGTAGTACTTTTGTTTTCCATGAAGGGGGCAGTTGGAGGTGGTTTTTCAAATTGCCAAGATGTTATCGCTGCCCCCGGAGCTTGTTAGGCATGTCCTGGCAGTTTTTCTTTAGAGAACGCTATGACTTCATATCAATCTTTTGCTGCTTCAGGCAGACATAAAACGAAATCTTTCCACCAATGGTGCAACATGAATCATCCTGAATGTTCATGAACAAAAATAAATTTAATGTAGGTCTCTTCTGTTATGATTAAATGCTTGTGCAAAACAGCAATGATGAGTTGTGAGCTTGACTAAAATGCAGCCCAAACATTAAGAAGTCTAGGCAATTTGTTGGAAGTAATTTAGATTAGCATCTCAACACTTATAATTGCCTACACCTAAAGAAGAATAAAACAGGAAGTACATGAATTTGAAGTCTTTTACTTATGGGAGTTCAAGTAGTCCCAAAATCGTAGTTATATTCTCCTCTCTCTGAATAACTTTGCCAGCCCTGGTGACAGCAGGGTAAAGTTCTCGCCTGCCAACCCAGAGGTTGCAGGTTTGATTCCCGCCTAGGTGGATTTTCCCCCATCTAGTGCTTGGTTGAATGTATTGTCTAAGGGTTAGGCGGAAGAAGGGACTATAAGTCTCAATTTCACCCGAATAAGTCGATAAATAAAATAATAAAATAACAATCATTTATTTTTAGCCATTGTTATACAGGTGTATTGTAGGCTATTGTAGTGTACCAGCCATTCATAACTCTTGAAAGCTAAGAATGGGTAGGGCCTAGTGTCATAAATAATTGAAAATGCTTTGTGGTAAAATAATGTCCAATTGAAGAAAAAATGATTTTTCCTTCTGCTTTTTCCTGCTATTCATCCTCATTGGGATATTTTCATCTCAAAATATTCATGTAATCCTCATAAATAATATTTTGATGGTTTACAGAACAAATTTTGGCAAAAGGAAAGGAAAGCTATTAATTATTTTTTTCACAAAAATACTCTTAACATTTGTTTTGAAAAGCTGAACTCAAGATAGTCCAAATCTATTGCTAGTCATCCTGCATTAATTAAAAGTAACCATGCAAACATCTAGAATAATTACAGTGGCATTAGTGGATTGCATTAAATCAAGTGTGCATAGATGTAAATCAAGCCAAAATAGGGTGTGGATTATTGAGCAATACTTCCGAGGTAGCTTTTGAGATTTTCTGCATGAGCAGCATCTTGTCACAATGTTCCCATTGAGCTGCAGCAGCTTCAGAAACAAAATACCTAATGGTTAGGCAATCCTTACTTCATCATGCTATACTTTTTTGTATTTGGCCAATATTATTGCTTATGCTTTCAGACTAATTACAGTTTACTTCCTTTGCTGTCCATTGGCCTTGGTGGAAACAAGTTTACCATCTACTCATTCTGTTTAGGAGATTTGTCAGCACTCAAAGGTGGTGGAAATCATCATTGTTTTTATAATTCTTGGTCATTTTTCAGCTTCTAGAGACTCATGAACAAAATTCAGGTAATCGAATGATTTATTCACGTTTACCTACATTTCTGCATTATGTCTTGTGTCACAATTCTTTTATTGCTTTATTATGGCTTACAGTTGCCATTGCTCGGCCCACCTGGCCCTGGCAAGTCTCAACAGCTACCTCCATAGCAATGATTGACTATCAGGATCTTTGAATCATTGATTTAATAAGAGTGATGATCACTGATGACAAATATTGCAATGTGCTGAGAGAGTGCTCAGTAACATTTGAGTAACAGTGATGCACTCAATGTGATCAAATTTTCATCACCAGGTTTGGAATTACATATTACCAAGCTAAGGATTTAACTTCAACTCATTTTATTCAATAAGAAGTATCTTCAAGTGTTTAAAACAAATTCATCAAATTTGATATCCGTTCCCTGGTGACATCAGCCAAGAACAGAATGTTTCATTGAAATTAACCCTTGATATGAAAAAGTGAATTCTTATTGGTTGACAATGACTGTAATGATATTTTTCTGCCATTCGAGGTTACTCTTGGTAATGTTTTTAGCCTCTGCTATTCCATCTTGTGCATTGAAACAGTGGGTCCCATATCATGCATCATGAATCCCTTAGGAGGTATAGAAACATGTCAGAGCACCTAATAGTTACTATAAAAGAGACTCAAGAAAATTGAACTGGGAACCCCAATATTTTTATTTTCAAACTTTAATTCCAATACTTCCCTTGTCTGACAAAAAATAAATATAAACCTAAGTGCCTTACTCGCAATAACATCTCATAATGAGTGATTTAAACTAAGCATTAAATTTATATGTATTTAAATAAAACAGTTTCTGGCAACACTTGGTGGAAATTTTTCATATTGAACTTAAAATTAAACCACTTGGCTTTTCCACATAAAAAACTTGTATTTACGACCTAGGTTTCGTTATGGTATAACATCATCAGGTTACTGATGATGTTATACCATAGCCATAACCATACCATAACCATATTTTATCATAGCCATAACATCATTGGACCTGATGATGTTATACCATAACGAAACCTAGGTCGTAAATAAAAGTTTTTTATGTTGAAAAGCCAAGTGGTTTAATTTTAATTTCATTATATGTATTTACTATTGTATGTTTCTATCGAGCTGGAAAAAACTAGCTAGCCAAGGGATTCATTACTAATAAGAGCCGAGTCTCAATTAGTTATTTTTAGCTTGGTGGAATTCATGACGAAATGAAATTAATGAAGAATCTTAACTAAACTAAATATTAACTATGGTGGGCTTTAATTGTAGCAGACATGATACTGATCTCATTTGGATGGTTTTATCAAAAAAGTTAGCCACATAAGAAGTGTTATTAAAGGTAGAATCACATTAGCAATAGAAGCTTTAACAAAATGGAAGAAATTGATGATAGGATTCAAGTTGAAATGTGAAGAAAAGATTGGTTAAAATTTTGCTGTAGAGCATAGAGATTTATATATGACCTCATAGCCTGGAAATTTAGGAAAAAGGGGATAATGAAGGTTTGAGAATTTGGTGAGGAATAAAGGGAAATAAACTGGACTTAGGTGAAGGCAAATGAAGTGTATTAAATCTGGTAGAGAAAAAGAGGTAGTTGGTGGAGAAAATTCTAAGTAGAAAATAATTGGATGCAGGACATTGGTGAGAACAATATTGGGATGTTAAGTGCCATAGTGGTGGAAAGGAGAATGTTTGGTCCAAGGGGGAGAGGGAGAGAATTGATAGCTTGGAGAGAGTTGAGACTCTGTAGGGCTGAACAGGAAATTAGCAAAGGATAGCTGTGTTCATGGTGGAATGGAAGAAGGATGTACAAAATCTTGATTAACATCAAACTGCATAATCACTCTGAAGTTGAAAGGATTATCACCCTTGTTTGTGCTACAGCAGATTTCCTCTCTTGTTCACATTGAATAGAGGCATGCCATTACTCATAATTTAGGGGTCAGCGGTCAACATTTTTGAAATATGAACTCTGTTAAATTTTCCCCATTGATAGAGATAATTCACTGGCTATATCTGTTTAACATTGATTAGGTTTCTAATTGATAGGTGTTGGAATAATGAAGGTAAAAATTTTAAGTTGCCATCAATGGTAGCAAACTTTTACAATTAGATCACTCCTATTTACACAGTGTATTTATTTACAGATTGAGTTTCCTTGCCTGCATACAAGCATCAGCAATTATCAGGGAAGTTTTTTCGTAAATATATGAATGAGGCTTTTTCTGGGATCACCTGTGTATGATAGGTTGGCATACTTTATAGAAAAGCATAACTTTTAAGACTTTAATGGAAGCCTTTATTGTGTGAAAGTATTCATGTGCAGTGAGGCACTCCATGGATCAGATACGTGAGCAGACCAGAGAGGAATATACAACTTGGAAACCTAGATGGATTTTGCAGATCAACTAGAGACAGTACATTGAGGTATGAAGAAGTTGAGAGAGGTGGAGGAAAGGACTATATGGGGCAATATAAGGAAGAGTTGAACCACCAGGTGGATTGGGAACACCTTGAGACAGTACAAATTTTTTTGGAACTTTATAATAGATGGGAAAATTAAAGTGAAGGCACCTCAAGGAAACCAGTATCAACTGAGTTATGAGCAGACAGTTCAACCTGTTTGTGGAATCTGCTTGCACGCATCTTTTGTCCAAAGTTACAGCGGCCAAAGAAGGATATAGAGAGATATTACACTATTTTTTTCCCTTAAGATTTGAGTAAAAGAATGGCCCATGATACTGTGTTTTTCTGAGAGACGTGGTTACAGTAAATAAGTGATGATGGTTTTTTTTGCAATCTTTCTGCAATGGCACAGTTTAACATCTTCCCTCTGGCTCTCCTTTTTAAATTTTTTAAGGGCATGAGAGGCAGGGGAAACTTTTTCCCCACCTCACTGCTGGCAACCACTGATTGCCCTAAATTGTTGCACATTTGCACAATCAGCGGTTGTTGGATATATGATGGAGCAGCTTAGATTGCAAAACTTAAAAGAAAAATGGATGGGTGTACCTATCAATAGGTCTTTTAAATTTTTTGCATATGCGTAGTATTTTGAACTATGTAATTGAGACTTAAAATGATACAAAAAATACACTTCTCTGTACCAATTAAAGGACATATTTCCTGATAGTTTTATGTCAGCAGACATCTTTTCTCTTCTAGCTCTAGCTAAATTGAGCTCAGTGAGCGAGTCCTTGTTACTTATCCTATCTCTATGTTATTTGTGAATAGGATGGAAATAAGTATGCCGGCACTGAAGCAACTGCTATCTATCATGACTTCAAAGCTTATGTTTATAAACTCTGTCCATAGCTTGAGAAAGATATCATTTTTTTGCATTGGCTATTTCTGTACTTGAAAGCAGATTATAGACCAAATATTATACACACTTCAATTGTTAAGTGCTTCCAGGAATGAATTAGAATATAGTTATGAACCATTCTAGCTATAAGTTGGTATTTAATTCAGTATGATACATGCACCAAATGTATTTCTGTAAATATACCCATTGTCTAAAACAATCCTAATCTCTCAGTGTACAGTTTTTATTTCTCATTTCTTAGGACCTTCAGTTTCTTTTTGTAATGTTGTACTGCCTTCTATAATGACTGCTGCTGGGTCACATTAGGCAAGAGTGCTAATTAATTCTCAACTAAGGAGGACAGGAGGGAAGGTGGTATGGGCTTTAAACTCCATAATAATGCGTTAGAATGCCATGATCCAGTTCAGACAGCCTGCTTTCACAAATGCCCCCATCATCCTTAAAATGTCATTTGTGTTCACTTCTAATGATACGAAGAGATTTGAATAGCATTTTTCAGTTCTTCACATACATACTAGGGGAAGAAAAATACAAATAAATGATTTATGATAACAAGATTAAAAATAGCTTCCATGTTTGAGGTACAAGTTACACAGGTTTGCGCAAAGAAAAACAGGGATGTACCCACAAGCAGTAATAATACTTGATTTCTTCATACTTGCTCATCCGGCTCAAAGCTGTATAATTCTCTTTAGATGTGTGCCGATGTCACCATTTCTTATAGTTTCAATTCCTGAGTAAAAATTTATTGAACGTATCCACTCATGATAAAAAGCAGTTTTGGATTAAGATGACAAAAAATAAAAGGAAATCAATATCTTCTTGTATTATAAGTATTTAAATAGTTGTCCATAGCACTATAATTTGAATATGTATCACATTTATGTTTTTATATTACTGAATATCTTCTTAAACATTCTTAATAACAATTCTCAGTAATAATTATGCCTGTAGATTCATCATTTCATCGTGTTATGTGTGTAGTGTATATTTCTTTCCGAACACTTTGACAACAGAGGCCACTCATTAGGGAATCAATTTCCTCTTCTTATTTCTAGGATAGTTAGCCATGTTAGTACATGTCTTGAAAACACTTGTGTACTGTACCACCCTGCGAATATCTACGAAAGAAACATTTTAGTTCACTATTGTTTTCTAGCTCTGAGGAGCTCTGTATATGCATTATAAGACCAAGAGAAAATTGCATCACAAGTTAATAATAAATGATTTACCATAATTTTTCTATCTAAATTTTTTTGTTAATATTAATTTTCATACAAAAATAAAAATAAATTATAAGATGGCACTTAAGTTTTCAGTGCAAGACTCCAATGATTTTTTTAAACCTTCATAATCTGAAACTCCCCCATGGACTACAACCTTGATGTAGTGGACAGGCTTGTGCATTCGAATGAGCTAGGCTGGTGGGAGCTGTGATAATTGCCCCTGGGATGGTCATTCATCCCAGAAAGATCAAATGTTAGGAGCCCAACAAAAGTTAGTCCACTCAGCATTTATTCCTCAGTGAGATGGCTGCAAAGGCGTCTGACCCCAGTGGGGTGGCCATTGAGTGATGGTTTCACATTAAAAACACAATCAAGGAAGGCAGTGAGAAATCACCTCAACTATTAATCCTATGATTTCTATGATGGATAGTGAAGAGAAAGTGAATCCTGGCAAATATGGGATTCAGTCCCAATGGCCATGTGTCATGCCCAGTGGCAGTAGAGGCAAGGCTACCGTGGTTGTCATCCCACGAAACCCTTGCAAAGGAAAACCGAGAGCAGCACCGCATAAGACACAGAAGAAGAAGACTGAATTAGTTTGGATATGAAATTGAAATGTTAGAACAATGTTGAGGACAGGAAAGTTAGAGAATATAAAGCAAGAGATAGAAAGAGGAAATAGAGATATTTTAGGCCTATGGGAGGTGAGATGGAAGGATATCAGAGATTACTGGAGTAATAGTTATAGAGTAATATGCAGCAAAGGGGACGAAAGCCAATGAGGGGTTGCCATAATATAGAATAAAGATGAAGGAAGAAGTGAAGTCAACATAGAGCAAGCAACGGGTGGAATAATACTGGTGGAAATAAAATCAGAATTGACAAAATTGGTCATTTTTCAGGTATACATGTCCATAAGCAATCATAAGGAGGAAGAAGTCGATAGGATATATGATCATTTAGAGGATATAATTGGGTGTGTTCCTGCAGGGAAACATTTGATAGGGATGGGGAATTGGAATGGGACGATAAGCAAAGGAAGAGATGGTAATTAGGTGGGGGACTACAGTTTAGCCACGAGGAATGACTGCGGGGAGAAAGCAATTGGCTGCAGACAGGCATTAGTCATCACCGGCACTTAGTTTAGACCCCTCAAAAGGCATAGGTATACATGGAAAATGCCAGGTGACTCAGAAAGGTATCAGTTGGATTATATTCTGGTTAACCGCAGATTCAGGAACAGTGTGATGAATTTGCTCGGCTTCACAGGAGCAGATGCGGACTCTGACCACAATTTAGTTGTTATGAAATGTAGCCTCCGTTACAAAAAGATAAGGCAGGAGTGGTGGGTTAGGAAATGGAATGCAAAAGAAATAAATCGATTGACTAGGAAGGGGTATCAGTAGGATGTAGAGAAAATCGTTGTTAAGGGTAAAGAGCTAAGTACTATTGAGGAAAATTGGGAATACTATATATCACAAAGGGATATTGCAAGCTGCAAATGAAACAATAGGAACCATTAATGGGATAAGGATGAGGAAACCATGGATCAGGGATGAGATGAACATAACTGTAGATGAGAAAAGAAAATGGAAGAATGCAAGCACAGATTTGGAAGAAGGAAGTACAAAGAGTTAAATAATAAATTGAGATGGGCAACAGATAAAGCAAAAGAAGCATGGTGGAAGACACAGTGAAGGGATATGTAAAGTTTGAAGAGGAAGGGTGAAATTGGTGCACTGTACAGCAAAGTTAAATCTTTATCGGGAATTAAGAACGGAAGATTTGTGCTAACAGTTAGCAATAAGGCAGGTAAGATAATAGTGGACATATAAAAGATCCAAGAGTGATGGGGGGAATATATAGAAGATCTGTATGGTAAAGAGCTTAGACCAACAAAGTTAGACATTGAAAAGGAACATGACGTAGAGGAAGATAGCTTAGGTCCAGGCATACTAGGCAATGAGATAGAAAGGGCATTAGGGGAGATGAAACTAAATAAGGCCGTGGGGGTGGATAATATTCCCGCAGAACTTTTAAAATGCTTAGGAAAATGTGGGAGGGAGAGGCTATATGGACTGATTTGTAGTATCTATGAGGAAGGAATCTGCTGGGAAGACTTTGTGAGGTCAGTGTTAGTTCCTATTCTGAAAAAGGTAAAGGCTACATCATGTGAGGACAATAGAATAATAAGTGTGATTTGCCATTCAGTTATATTTGTTCTCAGGATCATCAACAAAAGGATGGCGAGCAGATCTAATGATTACTTAGTGGATGATCACTTTGGGTTTAGGAAGGAGAGAGGCACGTGTGATGCTATTGCAATAATGAGATCACTAATCGAGAGGAATATAGAATACAATCAGGACGTATTTGCCTGTTTCGTAGATTTCAAAAAAGCGTTTGATAGAGTGAATTGGGAAAAACTAATGAGTAGATTGCAGAAATTAGGAATAGATTGGAGGGAAAGGAGGCTAATCTGTAACTAGTGTATGTCCCAGACTGCTCAGGTGCGAGTGGGGAACAGGGAGTCAGGATGGGCAGTGTTAGGAAGAGGGGTATGGCAGGGTTGCCCATTATCACCATTATTGTTCAACATATGTGTGCAGGAAATCATTAAAAAGGCATAGGAAGAACTGGAGATAGGAATGAAAGTCGCCAGGGGATTCATAAAATCAGTTAAGTTTGCTGATGACCAGGCTTTAGTTTGTCAGTCAGCCAAGGGGTTGCAAGCATTGCTGAGTGAATTGGAAATTCAGTGCGATAGATATGGGATGAGAATCCATATTAATAAAACAAAGGTTATGCGATTTTCTAGAAAGAAAAAGGCTAAGCTAAACATTAAAATAGGAGGGCAAAAACTAGAGCAGGTAGAACCTTTTACGTATCTCGGAAGTGTTTTGGATCAACACGGTCAAAGTAGTGGGGAAGTAAGGAGAAGAGTTGCTCTGGGCAAAGAGGCTTTCACAAGGTGGAGGGAGTTGATGACAAGGAGGTTGGATAAGAATGTTAAGAAATTACTCGTAAAAACTTTGATATGGAGAGTAGCTATGTATTGTGTGGAACCATGGTCATTGAAGCAGGAGGATAGACGTAGGTTGGAGGCTTTTGAAATGTGGGTGTGGAGAAGAATGGAGGAGGTGAAATGGACCGAGAAGTAAACAAATGAGGAAGTGCTAGGTATGGTGGGCAAGGAGAGGGGATTTTTGGCAGAAATTATAAGGTAGTAGGAAAATTAATGAAAACCATATTGATCGGCAATTGGAAGTTGAAAACTGTAATAGAGGGGAGAATGTTAGGCAAACAAGGGGTGTACAGGAATAGGATAGGGTAGTTGGATGGAATGAAAGAGAAGCAAATATTTATTCGGTCGTTGTGTCCATCCAAATCCTACCTTAACTGGTGGATTGCCTAATTAATTTGCCTATGGCTATTAAATTGCCTAACTAACTTAGAGTAATTTGCAAAATTGTTTTTGAAAACAAGAGATGTGTGAAAGAATATTAATGTCTGTAATATTCAGAGTTTATTGTTTATAATTGCATTATCTATGTCATTATAAAATCTTTGTTTCTAAGCCAGCTATTCCTTTTTTCTCATAGTAAAATGATTTTGGAAGTTAAGCATAGCCCTTACACTTCCGCATCATGGGCTGCTGCAAGAGCAAGCAGCAGAGGATTTCAGGGAAGACCAAGTTATGCTATTTCTTGGGAATCCAGGAAATAATGCTAAATAATAGTTACATGCGAAGTTGATTCCATCAGAAACTGCCATCAAAGTAGTATTTAGGGGTGCAAGGTCATTTGCACCATTAGGGTTGGACAGGAAAGGGTGAAGGATGGCAAGAAACCTGGGGTTGGCATTAGCCTTCTCTAAACAATAGGCACCAAGGGGTTCGCAGCTTAACATCCCATCCGACAGGTGGCTTACTCCCTCTAAGTGCCCTCCACAAAGCACCTCCAGTAGGTATCGAAATACCATTGAAAAATATTCAACGACGTTGGGATTTGAACCTGGGCCATCTTGGTGGGAATCCAGGTACTATAGCCAACGCACCATCTTGATCCCCAGCTATGATCAAGTTGATTACATATGTATTCTAGTGTTTTACAGTAAAGGGAGGTTAGTTGGTCTACTAGTAGCTGTTGGGGTCTTGCTTGGTTGGGAAAAAATTGTTGAAAATGATTATATATTGTTTAATCACCAGAGTATATATTGTATTTGGCTTCCTGAGAGATTTAGCGGTGGAATCTTAATTCTTTAACTATCTAAAGTGTGATCAAAGGGCCTTTTGATCATTTTCTAGGTATATATTTGTATTTTCTTTATAAAGGGTTGTAGGGTGGATCTCATGAATGTGTAGTTCCCCTTTAATATTTAAGTTATTTTCTGGTTACTTAATATATGAGAATACCTTCAACAGATTCTAATTCACATTTGTATTGTAGGTGCAATTTTCTCTTGTCTAAAGGGACTTCTACCCTCATGAGGATAACATGGTGATCGTGTTTTCATTTGATAGAGTTATACTTTTCAAATCATTACTTCAAGGATTTTCTTCCACTTACTGACTAATCCTTTGTAGTATTTTCCCTGCTTTGTTGTAATTATACCAGCAGAACACCTCTATCTATTCAGAATCCATCTATTCAACTTTTTAAATGAACTGAAACAATAAAGGATGACATTGGCCTCTTTCTGTCAAATTTCACAATGTACCCTGTATTTGAAATAAGTTCATTTGATGGTATTATTTATCCTCAGACCAATATTTTCTGTGTGTATGTCCATGACCATTCTGTGTGTTTTGGGTTTTGGTATGTTTGTGATGTGAAAAGACTTTTTTCATTGAAGCACATACTCTACACATCTAGCTCTAATGCATTGTACAAAGCTTGCTTCACTTTTTAGAATTAATCTCTTTTCTTTGGATATATAAATATGCAACTTTAAGCTAGGTATATTATCACTTGATTTAATGATTTGGCAAAAAGAGAAATGTCATTATTTTACATATTGCTTCTAGCCAGTGCTTGTAATATGCAATTTGCTGAATTTATCAAGGTATAGGTAATGAAAGGGGATTACTTTTTGATAATGATGTTTCAATAGCAATATTCTTTCCAAAGACAAACTAATTGTTCAATAAGATTTGGGCAAACAATATTATACAGAATTTATCTCTTTAAATTCTTCTAGTGGTATCATTCAGCACAAAATAAGTTAAAGCTACCAGAGGATACAAACAGTTTGTCTGTGGGATTAGTTGGATTTATTTCATCTTGATGAGACATTTGAGACAGTATGGTGCAGTGAGCATCTGTGTATTTGTTGAATTGTTATATTTAAAATTACTGTGATGTGATCACTAGCATCACAGTTTATTGATTATGATGCCTAATAGTAGTGTATTTTGTTTGTGAATTTTGTGGCATAACAGGCAGTTTCAGTCATTTATTATTTTGAAAAGTTTGATGAAATTCAAGGAAGCCTTAAAAGCAAATTACTTTAGAGGAGACAAATGCTTAATACTGTACATTGCCAAATGAGTAGGATTAATTTATATTTTGAAAATTGTAAAGCTAAATTTACTGGATCCAGATTTTAATGAGCTGTAATAGTAGCAATGCTTGCATTATATTGCAACCATTGCTAATGATAAATGCATTGCTTCTCTTGATATAGGCCAAATATTTATAATTCTTCTCATAAGACATACATACTGTAGTTACTGATTTAATAATTAGAAATTTACCACAGGATACATTGATTTAATTGTTTTTTTTTCTCAAGTGTTCAAATGCTTTTGGTGAAAATTTTGTTGTGTGATTTGTTTATGACAAATATAATACAAATTAAAAAATGCCTTCTACTGCTTTGGAATAGCAGCCTGTGGAAATTTGGATAAAAATTAGGGGAAATCTCTGTGGGTTAAACCTATTTTTGTTTTCATTCAAAATCTAATTGGATAACCTTGACCTTCATTATTAACATAAAGGTACGCATTTTAAATTATTATAATTTGCCAAGTACAAATGTCTGACTCTGGAATGCCCTCGAAAGTTTAACAGATCTGCAGGTCGAGATAACCAGGCTTGTATATTTTAGATGTCTAAAAAGATAAAAAAAATTCAACTTAAGTGGTTTTAAGGTTGATATTTTCCATATTTCAGATAGCCTCCTTGAAGATCCTTAAAATTATTTGTTGGGTAAAAATATGTCTTGCTCATTTATTAAATTTAGTGTTTCAATTTAAATTGGTTTCTAATGCATACTCAAACTTTTTGCATTTTCCAACTAATCACTCTAAGAGGTTGTATTTCTGTCCCTTTTATATCCAAACCAACTTTCCAACCATAATCAGCCAATAACCTTTGTTGGAATCACGTTCCTATCATATATTTGCATTGGATAAAGCAAGTATTATTCTTGAGCCAGTCTTCATTTCAATATGCGTACATCCATGTCTAGCATTTAGAAAAATCTCTAGAGAAACTGAAGGTAAACACCTCTTTCCAAACTATATTTCTGGAATAGCTTTATTATTCATAGCTCAGATCCTTAGTAAGATTTTCAGGTCCTCCTCAAGTCAGATCTTTTTCCACAACAGAAGCCTGTGTCACATGGAACTTTTTCTAAGCTCAGACATTAAAGTGGTGTTATGCATCAAATTTGTGTTGGAATTGACAATTGTTATATTTATTTTAAGCCTAGCTCCTTGATTTTTATAAAATCAAGCACTTTTTGGGTTTTCTTCTGTCAAATATTTTTCCTGTTAATCTCTTTTCTGAGCAACCAAAAGTTGGTATCATAGAACTATAAAAATCAACTAAAGCCCCCATTTTTATTATATACTTGGAAGACAATACATAGCCTAAGTCTTAAGATCTATCAATGCATGATCAGCAAGTTTTGATATAGTTCCCTACCAGTGCATAACTTAGAGTGCCTGGAGGAAAAACAGTCTGTTGAACTGTAGGAACTTATAATTCTGTCAGCAGTAGACAACCATCTAGCATGTCACATCTTGCAAGGATTAATGTAACCAAGTATTGCTATACAACTGCTTAAATACATAACTAAAAGATAATTTTCTTTCTGAAAATTTTAATATTTACTTGAGTCTTTTTCATGAATCTCTGGTAGATAATCAAAGCCCTGCAATCAGTTGCCAGCACTCAAAGTGAAGGAGTTAAGTTCCTCTGATGGCATTCCCACTGAGTTTTTTAAACAAATGGTGCCAAGGAAGTTTGCTCAAGTGTGACAGGCAAACTACATGTGGTAATGCTTTTCCTCCATGGCATAAATGATTCCCCCTTTTGAGCCATTAATGATAGCATTCCATCACCACCCCTTCCATACCCCTGTATATGCTTTATTGTGATATTGAAAATGGCAATACTTGATTTAATCTCAACTGTGACATTGACGATTATCCTAGCAAATCAATTCAGAATTGGATGAATTTGCTTTTTTATAGAGAGCCAATATATACACACATCACCTGATTTTGTTTTTGAAAAATTTTACTTTTGGGTATGTGAGATGGCATAAAGAAATTTATTTTCATAAAATATGTCGTTTATAACTAACTATCCGAGAAGCAACTTTTACACAAGTGTTTTCAAATGCAAAATAAAGTTGGCCATTGATTTGATTTAATTCACAGCCTGTTTTCAAATCAAATTTCATTCATACGTGTCGAACTATGCTGAAAGTAATTTATTATATTTTCCCTTGTGAGAATATTCATGTACTTATGCACATGTGGAATCTAAATTGCCACTGCTCCAAGAGTGTTGCGTTTTCATAGGGCATAAGACAATAAGGTTTATTGGGTTCATTGGGTTTTCGGAATGCTATTCAAATGCAAATTCTTGCACTATATTCTATTAATGGGAACGGCATTTTCTTGCCATTTACCGATCATTGGTAGCATATGTAAAGTAAAGATATGTTCAATAATAACTTTTCTAATGCCCTTCATATTCCAGAGAAATACACATAGGTAGAACATGTGCCATAATATAAATTACCGATAGACACCATGATTTTGAATGAGTTTGAAAAACTGCTTAATCAGCCAGAAACTTCAACACCATGTGTCTTCCATCAGTGCTTTTCACCATTTCTATTTTATGAATATGCTCTTATCAGTAAATTTTTCTTTCTTTCTTTTGCATGACATTACTTCACAGACTCTATTGAGTACCTGTACATGTTGCTTGTTTCTTTCAGTTGGCTCTTGAATTGGAAACCATGTTGCGAATTTAACTATAAATTGTGATTTTATTAGTTAAAAAAATTGTTTCATTTTTTCATTCCCTGTGATATTACTGTTTCTCGGTCTTCCAAATGAAAAGTTTGGTTGAAACTGAACAATATCACCAATTAAAATAATATCACAAATGTATGAAACAATAAATGTGGATGTATATATAAAAAAAGTGATACAGTAACTTCAATTGGGAATCAAACTTTTAAAAAGATACATTTTATGTATGTAAAAATTCTCGCATGAAATAATAGAATTCCAAATAAGTAGAGCCCTTTAACTATAGAGTTCTGACTTGTGCCTCATGCGCATTGTTGAGTTTTGACTGACAGCCTTTCCCCTCCTCCTTGGGACAGGATTTTCTTCTGCTGGGGACAGCCCTGGGCGGGCAGGGCAGATGACCAGCGACTCTGGGTTCCTCAGCTCCTCGAGCCTCCCCGGTCGGAGCCTTAGCCCCATGCCAATGTCAGCGACGCAGGCGTCAGCCGGTGGCACATCCCTCCCCATGCTGCTTCCTCAGGTGCCACACTCGACCTCCCTCATTGGCTCCACGGCAACGAGTGGCATCCTTGGCACCGGAGGGGTCCTTGGCATCTCAAGTGGCATCGGGGGCCTCTCCAGTCTTGGCCCGAGCTCCCTCTCGGGCATGATGAGCCTGCAACAGCAGCAGCAGCAGCAACTGGCTGCAGTTGCCACGGCAGCAGGGTTAAACCCATTGGGTGGCATGATCGGCTCCCACCTGACGGGCTCTGCGCACTCGGCGCACCACGGGGTCCACTTTGGCGGGGTGTCGACATCGCATGGCACGTCACCTGGGAGACTGATGCCGCAGATCCCAGCAGGTGCGGCGATTCCCGCCTCGAACCTGCCTGCCTCTGCCCTCGCTTCCTCCTCTCTTCCCTCATCCCTAGTTTCGTCGGCCCCTGGTATGCCCTCGCTACTCACCTCCCAGTTAGACCCTGAAGGTGAGGGTGGATGTCGAGATGAATGTTTTTGCAGTTTGTGCTGTATCTTTTTTTTAAATTTATGGCATGAATATGTAAGTTTGAATAGTACTTTTTGGCACCACTTGTGTAGTTAATTTTAGCTAACGCATCAAGCATCACTTTTTTCAGGTCTCCATAGCGAGGCATTCATATAAATTTGATAGAATAGCTACTACTACCTTATTGCTTTGGATAGTGTGCCGTAGTCAGTAATTAGGGTAGTTTTGCTCCAAGTGTCTTTGAATTAAGATTTAAAATAAAAAATTATCATTTTCTTCATTCAAGGAAAGAAAAGTTTCCTCAATGGTGGTTTGTCAGGGGCCCTGAGCACTTTCCCTACACCCCTGAATGACCAATTAGTCCCTGAAAACAAAGTTGTAGATATGCTTGACATTCCTGGAAAAGGTCGCTGCTATGTCTACATTGCCAGGTAAAGGAATATTCTTTTTTATTCAATTCAGAAAAGCATTTTCTGTTGACAAGCAAATAATACACTGTTATTTGGGTTAATTTTAGGAGTTTTTTCTTTGGTCAACAATGTTTTGTTAAAAGTTCATCAAAATATATTTTTGATTGAGTTAAATTGGCATTTAATAACTGTTTTATTGTACTTTATCTTAGGTACTCATATGATCCTCTTCAGCATTCCCCAAATGAAAATCCTGAAGCTGAGTTAGCTGTTAATGCAGGAGATTATCTATTGGTTTGGGGAAATATGGATGAGGTAAATAACTCAAACATTTGCCATTACTTATATTTGTCTTTATCAATCAAAATCTCATTTTTCACACATTAGCATTGAATAAAAGTATCATCCTCAATGAAAAAGAGATAGACCTCATCTTTTGCAATGAATCTGATTTTTTAATGTGTACATACCAAACCTTGTAGGGATGTAACTGACTCTATTTTGTGATCCGATTTGGTCACTAAATAGCTTAGCAGTTTCAACTTATGTTCTATGTTACTGAACACCAAGCCTTTCAAATATCTTCACTTCTCCCTTTATTTAGCCTACTGTTTTAGGTAGATTTCAATACTACACTATATAGGCTTAGAGAGTATTTTTCACCAAAAATTATAGCTCAAAATTGAGTAATGCAGCTGACTCAATTAGTCCATGGTATTTAGGTTTCCAATTCTGCATGAAAACAGATGATTCAATTAGAATCATAATCACACAGTTTCAAATCATTTTGTTAACCTCAGATTATAGTTTGGAAGGATTCTGCAAACTAATGGCTCTTATAAATTTTAGGATCCATTAAATACTGTATTGGCCAAATGTAAGACAAAATTATTTGTCAGAGTAATTAATTTTCTATTGCCCTCCATATTATGTGAATGCTTCTTTGAATGGAACATGGATTTCATGTTACTATTTCTTCCCACTGCATTATAAACTCAGAGACACATTGGCAATCAGTTCTCTGAGCTTTTACTGAAATATTAAATATACACCATCATGACTAGCAGGTTTAAGCTTTGAATTTCTACCGACATTCTTTCTTTTCTGGACCTTGCACATTCCAGTGGCATTCTGGGCAGAATTATCAAAATTGCTATAGCGATTGGAGACCCTTTCAAACTCCTGTTGTTAGTAGAAAATTTTTGAAAATTATCTAATGAATGAATTACTTTTTATTTGACCTAAAATAATCTTCTTAAGCAAAACTAGTATTTTGGTGAGAGTAGGTAATGAAATGGAATTTTCACTCTGGATGCTAATTATCATCAGATGACCAAATGATGAGTTGTTGAATGCTCTAATGAATGTTTTGTGAATGTGAATGATCTTAAAAATATTTGGCAATATATAATGAATGAAAATGGTGGCTCAGGACTGTTAATTAAAAATAAGCAACTAAAACAGAACAGAAGGTGTTTATTTTGGCTATTGCAAATACTTGACAAGCTAAGTTATGAATTCATCTCTGCTTTCTTCTGAAGCAGTTTCTTAGTGTATACTCTTCTTTTTAGCCTATCATCCTCCATAAGCTCTCAGAATAGATATTAGTGGTATAAGAGAGGTGGCCTTTAAAACAGCTTCTTAAACATTTGGACTTGAGAATTCATGGGAAAAGAAGAATTCTTATTTGCAAATACTATTTCTCACCAATAGTCAACAGAAATAAGATGAAAATTCTTCATAAAAAGTATGGCCTGATGACCTATGAACTAGTTTTTGCATTTATGAAATACTCTGAACAAGCCTAGTAAATTTTGTCATAAATGTTATCCATGAAATCTGTAAGAGTTATAAAAGTTTCTTCCCCTTTCCTGTTTGCAAACTGCAAGATTTGAGTTAAGATTTCACCAATTTCACATTATTTCTTGTAGTAATTTTTCTTTTTCACTTTTATTGTCTGTCCCAGGTGGAAAGATGGTGCAAGTAATATTTTTTTCATTATTCTGCTGAAGATTTAATACTTAAAAATAAAAAAATAAGTTATATGGTTGTATTTCATGCTTAAATGTTGGAGGCATTCCTTAATCTCTATTTTAATATAGAACTTCAGCATTATTATATCTCTAAGCCATATATTTTGATGTAATCAAAAACATTTTGAATGCAGAGGAAATAATTCCTTTTTAAAGTTGTCTTACATTTGAATCAATGCGGTATGCATGCATATGTACTTAATTTTAAAGAGCCTTTTGAGTTATCTCCTAGGTTAAACTCTTTGGCTCTTTCCACACACTGAAACTTCTCATAATTTCCCAATTTTTAAGTCCCGCATTTAGTTCTAATGTTACAGTTAACTTGCTATTCATGACGCTATCCCATTTTATTACTCTCAGCATTTAAACACTTGTAAGACCTGAGGGCGGATGAAAAACTTGGAAGTAATCTGTGTTTCCTCTTAGAATTTTCTTTAGCTACCAAGTTATGAGACTAATGGGGCAGCTATTTCGATTTGGTGTGGCAAGGAGTCAGATTTGTTATTTAGGAGATTAAATTTTTCCATAACTTACTTTGCCATCTGTGATTTTTAGGATGGCTTCTTCGATGGTGAACTACTTGATGGTCGAAGAGGTCTCGTACCTTCAAATTTTGTGCAGAAGTTAGTTGGCGAGGACCTTTTAGAGTTCCACCAATCTGTGGTAATGGGCGGGCTTAGAGATGCTGTGGATGATAGTGTTTCAACCACCATCCCACAGGACCTCGAAGCCTGCGGAACCGCTGACGAGGCACAGAACATGATGATTGGTGAGGAATAAACTTTAAGTAATGGCAAGAGCTTCAAAATTTTGACATTTCTTCTAACCTATGAAGGCATCTTATGGATGGAAATGGAAAGAATATTCTGACTGGCATGGCAAACATTGGCTTTAGAATGGTGCACTTTTGCTGATTTTGTAAAATAGTGAAGTACTTACATTAGCTTGAACGGGTAAATTTAAGGTAGCATTGGAATTACTGTAAATGTATCGCATTGTGTGAAATACTCCAGTGGGTGAGAAGAAATTATCTCACATCCAATTGTTAGTAGATAATAACCTATATATCGGTAGCTGTAGCATTGTCATAAACAAGAATGCAATAATTTGCTTATGACACAGTCTGTAGTTACTAATGGAAAAGATTTATCAACCCCTAACTCATAGAATATTTATTTATATACATAATATAAGGCTTCTTTTATCACATGTACAGAAGTTTTTGATGTACTGTCAATGGATGCTAGGATAAGTAGATATAATTTTAAACTTGTAATAATGAAAAAATTATTACCTATCAAGTAATGTAAAAATGCAGTTGTGTGTAGAGAAGGTTGAAAATTTCAAGCGGCATGTTTACAAAATCTGTGGAAGTCACTATGCCTTGCTTAAGTCTTGATAGCTCCTTGCGCCGGGACATGAATGGCTGGAGGCTCTAACAAGCTATCAAATTTCTACTAATTCCAAATGATTCATTCAGCAACTGTATCAGCAGTGTTTTGCTTAGTCTGACAAAATTTAAACTTACTAGTATATATGATATTTGCTTGTTTTTATTATTATTGTTAAACAAAATTTAGCTAGGCATGATACAGTATATTATGGTGTGTTTTCCATGTGCTTATTATTTCTTCTCCTAAATTTGACACTTGTGTTTTTGTCTGCATGTGGGAACTATAGTGATATTTCCACAAGGAACTGGCGCAACCCAGTCGGGGCACACAAAGCCAATCTCGGCTCAAGCAAATCTGCTGCAGCAGCCGTCTAAAGCGGCCCTTATGCCCCAATCTAAGGCCAACATCACAAAACGGGTTCTACCAATGGTTACGCAGAACAGTAGGTGCCATTTAGTAACCTGATTCAAAAGAGTCGTGTGCTAGATTGAGTGTTTCCCCCCTTTTTGTATTGCTGCAAAGTTAGTCATTGTTCTCGTAGTGTTTTCTTGGAAGAGAAATCTTGAGACACCCATTCCTGCCCCACGAATCGCAGCATGGGTGTTTTTTTGGAGTGAGTGGTTGGGGAAACACAAATGCTATATTTTTTCCGCTCTAGGCTTCAAAATTGCTTCCTCTCTCTTTCTCTCTCTCTCTCTATCAGTTCCACTCTAGAAAATACTCCATTTCCTGTTGTCGAGAAAACGTATGGAAATTTCACGTCATTCCATGCAGATAAAAATACATGAATGGTGCTATTATTAGATTTTCCACATCCCTACACTAGCCCAACTGACTCAAACCTCATTTAATGCCATTTGATCAATTAACTTTGAACCAAATTAGCAGAAGCAAAAAAGGTACCAAAATTCGAATAATTCCTTGTGGTTGATGGGTATTGAAGTCTCTCAGTAGCAAATGTGAATGTTTCAACCATACCTGATAGGTAGCTTAAGCTAGTTGACTTAGCTGTGCATGTTAATACTTATGCATACCAAAACTAAATCTCAATAACATTGGTAGCTTTGGCCAGGCAGGCTTGTAGTGCTGCCCTGCAAATAATGCACCTCTTTTCTGTGAAAAAGGAAGGATTTATGTATCTCAAATATTGCTTCCTGGCTCTCAAAAATTATCTATTGAAATGGAATAATTTCTGAATGAACTTAAAACTATTGATAAATTCTGGATGTTGGCATAAATTTTTTATGAAAACAATTTTTCAATAATGGCAAACTAAGAAGACTTGACCAGTAATAGTTCAGCTGGCAAAAAGTGACCCCCAGATCCGTGAAACTGTGACAACTGTGGATGCATTTACCTAATTTTAAATAATATGACCAAAAATTAATGACTGAATATTTTAAATGGCATCTATGTAAGGATTTTTAAAGAGGTTCAGAGCCAGTGTTTTCCCAACCTCTCAACAAGTTATCATACTTTTTTGAAAGATAAAGGCAGTTCTTAGATATTTTTCATGGAAGTGAAACCAGAGAAATAATTCAGCCTCTCATGATTTCACACAGGAGCAACTTTTTCCATTTCATGTCTATCTCTCACCTTTTTTTGAGAGAGAGAGAAAGAAAACTTCATTTGATGTTTTCTGAGGACATTCACTCTGGTTCTGAATCTCATACGCTCCTTTATTCCTCCTCTCCCATTCCCAAACTTATCCATCCTTCCTTGACTCCTATCACTCACACTTCCATATCTCACCTCACGTCCCCTACCCTTCCGGCATCCAATTGTTGTTACCTTCTCAAATCCCAACTTCTCTCACTCCACTCTGACCCCTCCCCTCCCCACTCCCCAATCTCTTCTCTTTTTGACTTTTTTTTCCTCCACTTACTTACCCTCCAACAATCACTTGGTCCCTCCCTCGGACAGAGGAAGCTCTTGGGAAGCGAATCGCCGAACATAGCTACATTGACCTGGAGGACATCATGGAGGAAGATGAGGAGGGCCTCAGTGAACAGATTGGTGAGGGTCCAGGTAATCCTCCATCAAATTAAAAGAAATCACTCTCTCGAAAGAAATCTTGAATCTATATATATATATATATATATATATATATATATTTATATTTGCATTATATATATATATATATATATATATATATATATTTATATATATATATATATATATATATATATATATATATATATATATATATATATATATATATATTTATATATATTTATATATATATATATATATATATATATATATATATATATATATATATATATATATATATATATATATATATATATATATACATGCATATATATAATATATATATATATATATAATATATCTCTTTAATGAAATTTTAAGTGCACAGCCTGGTATGAAAGTTAATTTTTTTAGGCACTCACAAATCTGTCAATTTTTAGTTGCAGTCTCTCTTACTTTTTCTTATACTTTCCTAGGCCAGGATAATTCTTTTGATTGCTATCAAGCAAAAAAGCACTGCATATGTACAAGAACTTTATGTGTAGCGATAGGGATGCACTAGCAAATCTATGCACCTGATTTTAATATTTTTGGTGCAGGCAATTAATGCAGCTATTTTAATTTTTCTTTGATTGTCAGCATTTTGTATAATGAAAATAAGAAATCATGACAGCCATGCCTTGGCACGGAATTAGTTGAGGAACTTGATGACCAAATGCGTGTGCATATTTGTCCCAAGTGATCACGACTGCCATGCATTATGGATGACTGAATTCTTCCCCCTTTTCTTTTTGAAGTCATAGATATGACCTGAAGTTGAAGTGTGGAGAAGTTTCACCATGTATGTAAAAATGCAATTTTATATTCTGAGATAGTGCAATTGCTTCACTAATGAGTGTTTTAGAGTGGGATACCGCCATCATGATTGTCTATCCTATTTTCCCAAGGCAGACAATTTTTTGGTTGTTCACTAGTGTTTTTCAACCTTTCTCTAACCATAAGCTGGAGCATTGATCCTGTAATGTTATCTATTTTACTTTGTATATAATTTCACTAGAATAAATACTTGTAGGAGTATTATTTTCATGCATCAGTTTATATTTTTTTCTTAGTTAATTTGAATGCAATCATGACTCTAGGGTGAAGCATATGCCATGATTACTAATCAATACTTTTGAGTCTTAATTTTCTCACATTTATCAATGCATGTTAAGCATGGCTCTTTAGTTTTTGTATGGAACAGCATTAATACTTTCATATATGAGCCACTGTGTTTTCCCTGGACATTTCTCAGTAATATTTTGTTCCCTTCTGATTGAATCAGGAAATCTAGAAATTCTTTTAAGAATCTGTATTAATTTAGTATTTAAATTTATTAGCAATTTGATTTATTTGTAAATAGTATGTAAATATTGAGGCTAAGGATCCTGGAAAGAACTTGTAAAAGTTTAGATTGAAAATGACAAAAATAAATCACCAATTTCATTGCAATATTCATTCATCAATTATCACTCAGCATATTTTAAATTGTATCAGTCTCGTATGTTTCTTTCTTTTTCTCTGCCTAATTCAGGACATATATTCATCCTTTTGTTCCCAGGACATTAATAGCGCATTTAGATAACTCCTTGTAAGACTAAGCCTAATTAATTGAAGTAGAAGACAAGTTTTTAATGCTGTTTCTTCATATTTTTACTTGACATTTCTTTTACAACTCAGGAAATGTCTCATAAACGTATTTTTTAGTGAATTATCTTTATTTTTTGCACATTATTTAGAATTATATGTCAACACTGGATGTTAGTTATGTATTTTCATTGCTACCTTCTTAAAAATTCATAAAATTTAATGATGTGAAATAGTTTCTCATCCCCATACAAAATTGCTCTATTGTTAAGAGCTGTTAGTGCATTACTCTGAACATTTTAGCCCTGTCATAGTCGCAAATAACTACTCTGATAGAATTTTAAGCATGGCCTCTGATGCTGAAATTACATCATGCATGGGTAGCATTAAGGTGCAACTTCAATGAATATTGAATCATTTTCAAACAAATCAGCATTGGTAGGTTATAAAAATTTCAAAATTATAACAAATTGATTTCTTGGTTTTCATAATCTCCTGGAGAAAATAGCAAATCATTGATCATCTAAATATAAAATGGACTGTATCTTTGTGCCCAATTCAATCTCTGGCTGTGTAATTATAACTCATTTTCTCATTTGTAAAAGAAATGTAAATATGTGTTGGGTAATTTTGAACTTGCAGAGTGGAATATTTTAGGCAAAATGATTTGCAGAAAACTGTTGTCTGTATTATTCTTGTAGTAAATAGTTTGCTCATACTCTGCATTCTCTCTCTCTCTATGTGTGTGTTTGACATGTGAATTTATTTTTTGAGTCTCCTTCCCAACTCCCAACTCATCCCATCATCATCTGATGAAACTCTATTCCTAAAGACCTTGGAACCCGAACCATGAATAAATCATATATACTCACCAATCCTGATACAATCTTTTCAACCAGCCCTTCCAATTTCCCTCACTCATCCCATTCCCAAAAATGACCTCCTTCATTATGCACGCCCATTGCTTTCTAAGCACCTGTAGGTGTAGTAACATGAATCATGTCCCTCGTTGACCAGATCTCTTCTTCTCGGTGCTAGTCCCAGCTCCAAAGCAACTTACACTTGAGAGGCAGTTGAACAAGAGCATTTTGATTGGTTGGAATCCTCCAGATTGCCCTCCTGGCACCATCGAAAGCTACCATGTTTATGTGGACGGGGTTCTCAAGACGACAGTGAAGGCCACGGAGAGGACTAGGGCCCTCGTTGAGGGTGTCGACTCTACCCGGGTTGGTACTCCTGTGGTTGGGGGTGGGAATGTGGGTGCATTTCCTTGGGGTTGGGATATAGGGAGGAGAGAGGGATGGACTGGGTTAATTTTCTTTTTATTTAAATAATTGGTGGTCTGTGTTGTTGGCAAATACTTCAATGACCAGGTGCGATTCTATTTTTGGGAGCCCTCATCCAGGCAACATAGATGCAGTGATTTCCCCTCACTGATTTATATTTGCCCATATGTTTTGCATTTATGTCATATGGTGCTACTTTAACCCCTACTTTTGCTTTCAGTGTACACATTGCAGCATATAATAATAATTATAGTGGATAATTTCAAGATGATGGAACACTAACTGTGTAGGATCACTTGCATAGAAAATGTAATGAGAGGGTCTCTCTCTCTCTGAAATTTAAGCATAATGCACCTTGTGATTTGATTAATGATGTAGATTTTGCCTATTCTATTTCTGGCTGACAAATGGAGCCAACACAAGGATGCCATGCATGATCACCCTTCATAAAGTTAATAAGATTTTCTTTGTCTCTCTGTCATTCTAGCATTATTAATTTTGAAAAATATTTTGATTTTGTTGAATCATTCACCATTGCAGTCTTTACATATCAGCTTTATTTCACTTGCATTGTCATAACTCAATCAGTTGTATTTCATGACATTAAGGACTATGTTACACTTATAGTATAAGAGTTCATGCATTTCTTCATTTGAGATTTTTTGTCTGAGATAGCTTGATGTATTGTATGGTTTCACACCTTTCCATGCATTGCATTTTTCTGCATAACTGAATTACGTCAGATTTCCGATCATTAATAAATCACCATAAGGCTTTTAGCTGCTTATTTTATATCATTACCTGGATTTGGTGTATATCTGATAATCATTGAAAATCCTTTTCACCAATCAAAATTTAAGTGGACATAATAATATGGCTTTATGAAATGAACACTTGCAGTAGAACTTCAAAAATCCAGCTCTCTGAAACTTCATCATGAGAAATATCCAACCCATATGACTAAGACCGTCAAACAAGCAACAAATAAATTTCAGTTAGATTGAGTTTCAACTTAAGTTGAATTTTTTGGGCTCTTTGCAACCATCCAAGAAGAAGTATATGTTATTACAGTCTATGTTTATTATAAATATATATGCAGTCGGGTTCAAATGTTTTTGAACTTGAAATAAGATTCAACCTAGGATTATTGCATAACTTATACTATCAATTGTGGGATTTGCCTCTTTCCCAAGAACAGACTTACAAAGTCAGTATTCAGTTTATATTAGATATATTTCAGTCATTTAAGGATTTATCTACTTAATGTCCAAGCGAAAAACTTCATTTTAAGTATGAGATATGAGGGCTTAAGAATATTTACATCGAGCATATTTCCTGGTACTTAAGAAGCAATTTGGACAACAAAGAAATTATTTAAAACCAATCCGTAGCTTTCTCAGCTGTAAGATATTTCCTGAGTTGTGTATTTATGTAAGGTCTGAATTTCATTAAATACTTTGATTGTTTTTGCAATTTATAGATGTGCCTTCAATTTTTCAAGTCTAATTTAAACAATTTTATGATCAATCAATTTAGAAATTGATTTGCAATAAAGTAAGTATGGTGCAGGTAGATTGCTTTGAACTCTTGTAAAATTCATGTCAATGCTGCCTTAGGATTCATAGGATTTTTGTTAGTTACAAAATTAAATCCAGATTGGAAAAAATATTCAATGTGCTAATGCACATTATTTTAAGCTTTTGCTCAAGACTGTAATTGAAAAGTCAAGTTTTCTAAAAAATAGTGAGACATCAATGAATTCTAAAGAAAAAGATATTGCCCTTATCAAATAATTTCTCTACAAAAAAAGGATCTGTTTAATGAAATTGTATAGATTTTCTAGTGGTAGTGAGCTAAGAGCCATTTTGCCAAGCACAAAACTTTTCTTAAATTTAGTTCAAAATGTAGTAGAAATAACACAAGTTTTCTGTTCCTCACACTCTCCTTTCCCTTTCAACATCCCATTCAGTGTTTCCCAGCTTTTTCAAGTGAATATCACACAGCTCCATGCACTTCAGCTCAAGTTTAGTTGAGTACCAAACTCATTAACTATTGCCCTCATTGAAATATATACATATATATATATATATATATATATATATATATATATATATACATCCCTCCCTTGACGTGGTGGAAGGGCTTGTGAGTTCCGATGACCCCTAGAGCTGTGCTGGTGGGAGTAATAATAATTGCTCCTGGTAGGGTCACCCATGCCAGATAGGTCGAAGGTTAGGAGCCAGATGAAAGATAGTCCACGCAGCGTCTGTTCCACAGTGAGGTGGCTGCAATGGCATCCGACCCCAGAGGGGCGGCCAATAAGTGATGTTGTCACGTCAAAAACACTATTGAGGAAGGCAACGGGAAACCACCTCAATTATCATTCCCAAGATAAATATGATGGTCACTAAAGAGATTTTGAGTCCAGGCAACTATGGGGCTCGACCCAATTAGCCATGTGTCACGCCTGGCAGCAGGGAAGGCAAGACTTCCGCGGTCAACATCCTACAAAACCCTTGCAAGGCAAAACCAGCAGCAGCAGGACAGAAGATGTAGGAGAAGAAGACCACAAGAGTTAGAACAGGAATGTGGGATGTTAGGACAATGATGAGGACAGGGAAATTGGAGAATGTTAAGTGAGAGATGGGAAGGGGAAATATAGATATTTTAGGTCTATACGAGGTGAGATGGAAAGATAGCAGGGATTACTGGAGTAATAATGATAGAATAATATACAGCAGCGGGGACAGGAGCTAATGAGGGGTTTTCATAGTGTTAAATAAAGAGGTAGAAAGAAGCGGAATCAAAATAGAACAGGTAACAGATAGATTATTACTAGTAGAGATAAAAGCAGAACTGACAAACTTGGTTCTTATTCAGGTATGCATGCCACCGAGCAACCATTCAGAGGAAGCGGTCGATAGGATATACGATCAATTAGAAGACATAACCGTGTGTGCTCCTGCAGGGAAAAATTTGATAGTGATGGGGGATTGGAATACGACGGTAGGTGAAGGAAGAGATGGTGATGAGGTGGGGGACTATGGTTTAGGCACGAGGAACGGCCGCGGGGAGAAAGCAGTTGAGTTCTGCAGGAGACAGGGGCTAGTCATCACCAACACTTGGTTTAGACACCACAAAAGACGCAGATATACATGGAAAATGCCAGGTGACTAGAAAAGGTATCAGCTAGATTATATTCTGGTTAGACACAGGTTAAGAAACAGTGTGATAAATTCCCACAGCTTCCCAGAAGCGGATGCGGACTCTGACCACAGTTTAGTTGTTATGAAATGTAGTGCCCATTTCAAAAATATAAGGCAGGGGCGGCAAGTTAGAAAATGGAATGTAGAAGCATTAAATGCTTTGAAATTGAAGGAGTACAAACAGGCGGTAGAGGAAATCATGGAGGATGGTAAAGAGCTAAGTACTATCGAAGAAAAATGGGAAAGTATCAAGAAAGGGTTATCAAAAGCCACAAAAGACACTATTGTAACCATTAACGCAAAAAGGTCTAGGAAACCATGGATCATGGAAGAGATGATTACAAAGATAAGATGCTCCAGGGAAATAAGTGGTGCAAAGGTTGAGTCCTGTGTCAGATGTGGGCTTGTTTTTATGTGGTATGTGTGGTTGGGTGGAGGGGTGGATTTTATTTTGTAGGAGCTTTTCTGGGTAATCATGTTTTAGGAGTGCAAGATATAGATTGCCAAGGTATCTGTTGACAGTGGCTTTGGTATTGCAAATTTGGTGTCCGTGGATAGAGGGAGAGTTAGGAATTGAGCACTTGGTGTGTTGAGGATGACAGCTTGTGTGGCGTGGGAATTGCTTATGGTTAGTGGCTTTAATGTGTACTGAAGTGATGAATTAGTTGTTTTGAAGTGAAATGTCTATGTCTAGAAAGTGATGGTGGAGTCTGAAATGGATGAGGTGAATTTAACAGTGAAAGATGAAATTGAGGCAGACCATAGACAGATCTGCCGGTTAAGATAGGTTTTTGGATGGACACAGCTACTAAATAAATATTTTGTGACTCCTAACAAAACACTAAATCCATCATCCTACTCTACATCAGGTCCCTCTCCATCTCTGAGTACTTTCTTCCTCTTTTCATCTCGTCCAACATCCCTAACCAGTTCCTTCCCTTTCCTCGTTTGCCTAACATTCTCCCCTCTATTACAGTTTTCAACATCCCACTACTGGTCAATACCCCTTCACTATTCCTGCCTCCATAGGATTTCTCCCAACAAACCCCTCTCTTTGCCCACCATAACAAGTACTTCCTCGTTTATTTTCTTCTCTGTCCATTTCACCTTCTCCATTCTTCTCCACACCCACATTTCAAAAGCCTCCAACCTACGTCTATCCTCCTGCTTCAATGACCATGGTTCCGCACAATACATAGCTACTCTCCATATCAAAGTTTTAAGAGTCTTTTCTTAATATCCTTACTCAACATCCCTGTCATCAACTCCCTCCTCCTTGTGAGAGCCTCTTTGCCTAGCGAAATTCTTCTCCTTACGTCCTTCCTACTTTGACCGTGTTGGTCCAAAACACTACTGAGATACATAAACTGCTCTAGTTTATGCCCTCCTATTTTAATGTTAACGCTCATCCATCTTGAAAACATCTCATCCGTGATCCATGGTTTCCTAGTCCTTTTTTGCATTAATGTTTCCAATTGTGTCTTTAGCGGCTTTTGATAACCCTTTCTTGATACTTTCCCATTTTTCTTCGATAGTACTTAGCTCTTTAACATCCTCCATGATTTCCTCTACCACCTGTTTGTATTCCTTCCTTTTCCAACCATTGAATGCTTCTACATTCAATTTTCTGACCCGCCCCCCTGTCTTATCTTTTTGAAACGGACGCTACATTTCATGACAACTAAACTGTGGTCAGAGTCCGCATCTGCTCCCAGGAAGCTGTGCAAATTAATCACACTATTTCTGAGTCACCTTGCATTTTACATATATACCTGTGTCTTTTGTGGTGACTAAACCAAGTGCTGGTGATGATAAACCCTGTCTCCTACAAAACTCAACTGTTTTCTCCCCGCGGTGTTTCCTCATGCCTAAACCGTAGTCCCCCACCTCATCACCATCTCTTCCTTCGACTACCGTCGCATTACAATCCCCCATCACTACTATGGATGTAATCTAGCTGATACCTTTCTGAGTCACCTCCCATTTTCCATGCATACCTGCGTCTTTTGTGGTGTCTAAACCAAGTGCTGGTGATGACTAGCCCGTCTCCTGCAGAACTCAACTGCTTTCTCCGCATGGTCATTCCTCGTGCCTAAACTGTAGTCCCCTACCTCATCACCATCTCTTCCTTCGCCTACCGTCGCATTCCAATCCCCCATCACTATCAAATTTTTTCCTGCAGGAACACATACGGTTATGTCTTCTAATGGATCATATATCTTATCAACCTCTTCCTCTGTATGGTTGCTCAGTGGCATGTATACCTGAATAATAACCAAGCTCATTGGTTCTGCTTTTATCTCTACTAGTAATAATCTATCCATTACTTGCTCTATATTGACTACGCTTCTTTCTACCTCTTCATTCAAAATTATGGCAACCCTTCGTTGGCTATTGTCCCCGCCCATCTATATTATTCTATACTGATCACTCCAATATACCCCGCTATCTTTTCATCTCATCTAGCATAAACCTGATATATCTATTCTTCCCCTTTCCATCTCTCGCTTAACATTCTCCAATTTCCCTGTCCTGATCATTTTCCTAACGTTCCACGTTCCTATTCTAACTAATGTGGTCTTCTTCTTCTGCGTCTTCTGTCCTGCTGTTGCCGGTTTTCCCTTGCATGGATTTCGTGGGATGACGACCGCGGAAGCCTTGCCTCCCCCGCTGCCGGGCACGACACACGGCCGATTGGGCCGAGCCCCGTTGTTTCCAGGACTCAATATCTCTGTATAGTCCATCATGTTAATCTTGGGAGTGATAATTGAGGTGGTTTCCCATTGCCTTGCTCAATAGTGTTTTTAACGTGACACCATCACTAGCTGGCTGGCCCACTGGGGTCAGACGCCATTGCAGCTGCCTCACTGAGAAACAGAAGCTGGGTGGACTACCTTTTATCTGGCTCATAACCTTCGACCTATCTGGCATGGGTGACCCAACCAGGAGCAATTATTATAACTCCTGCCAGCAAAGCTCTAGGGGTCATCAGGAGGAATGCTGCGATTATTATTATGCAATTCAATAATGATTGATGCACATGATGATTATTATGCAATTGATGATTGACGCACAAGCCCTTCCACCATGTCAAGGTTATAATCCAGGGAGGTATATTTCATATATATAGAGAGAAAGACCACTTTTTTAGAATAGGAACGTGGAATGTTAGGACAATGATGAGGACAGGGAAATTGGAGAATGTTAAGCGAGAGATGGGAAGGGGAAATATAGATATTTTAGGTCTATGCGAGGTGAGATGGAAAGATAGCGGGGATTACTGGAGTGATAAGTATAGAATAATATACAGCGGAGGGGACGAGAGCAACCGAGGGGTTGCCATAGTATTAAATGAAGAGGTAGGAAGAAGCGTAGTCAACATAGAGCAGGTAACGGATAGAATACTACTAGTAGAGATAAAAGCAGAACCAACGAACTTGGTTATTATTCAGGTATACATGCCACCGAGCCACACGTACGCGTGATGCCATCCCAGTAATGAGATTATTAAGCGAGAGGAACACAACCAGGAGGTATTTGCCTGTTTCGTAGATTTCGAAAAAGTGTTTAATAGAGTGAATTAGGAAAAACTAATGAGTAGATTGCAGAAATTAGGAATAGATTGGAGGGAAAGGAGGCTAATCCGCAACCTTTACATGTCTCAGACTGCTCAGGTGTGGGTACGGAACGGGGAGTCCGGATGGGCAGTGTTAGGAAGAGGTGTAAGGCAGGGTTGTCATTATCACCATTGCTGATCAACCTGTATGTAGAGGAAATGATTAAAGAGGCATGGGAAGAACTGGAAGTAGGAATGAAAGTGGGCGGGGAATTCATAAAATCAGTTAGATTTGCTGATGACCAAGCTTTAGTTTGTCAGTCAGCCAAGGGGTTGCAAGCATTGCTTAGTGAATTGGAAATTCAGTGCGACAGGTATGGGATGAGAATCAATATTAATAAAACAAAGGTTATGTGTTTTTCTAGAAAGAAAAAGGCTAAGCTTAACATTAAAATGAGGGCAAATACTAGAGCAGGTAGAACAGTTTACGTATCTTGGTAGTGTTTTGGACCAACACGGCCAAAGTAGTAGGGACGGAAGGAGAAGAATTGCGCTAGGCAAAGAGGCTTTCACAAGGAGGAGGGAGTTGATGACGGGGACGTTGAGTAAGGATGTTAAGAAGAAACTCGTAAAAACTTTGATATTGAGCGTAGCTATGTATGGCGCGGAAACGTGGTCATTGAAGCAGGAGGATAGACGTAGATTGGAGGCTTTTGAAATGTGGGTGTGGAGAAGAATGGAGAAGGTGAAATGAACAGAGAAGAAAACAAACGAGGAAGTATTTGGTATGGTGGGCGAAGAGAGGGGTTTCTTGGGAGCAATCCTATGAAGGCAGGAAAAGTGGCTGAAGGGGGTATTGACTGGCAGCGGGATGTTGAAGACTGTAATTGAGGGGAGAATGTTAAGCAAACGAGGAAAGGGAAGGAACAGGATAGGGTTATTGGACGGGATGAAGGGAGGAAGAAAGTACTCAGAGCTGAAGAGGGACCTGATGTAAAGTAGGATGTTGTGTGTTGTTAGTGGTCACAAATTATTTAATTAGTAATTATGTGAATCCAAAAACCTACCTTAACCGGTAGATTACCTAATAATAATAATAAATTATATTATGTTTATTTATTTACTTGAAAAGACCAGTCACCTTATGATGCATTATGAATACACAACTCTGATTGAAGATGCCTTGTGGAGCTATGACCATGAGAAAGGAATGTCAAGTACTGTAGTTTTCCATTTATAATGCATACACATTTTTGTTTGAAAAATGTTCACTCAGTTAGGGTACACATTACATAGTAAATCTGCTGTGAATAGTTCTTATTTTTATATCAGTTTACAGTTTATACCTTGCATTTTTAATCTCTTAGCTAAAAAATGCTTGCAGAAACTGAATTAGATTTTGTACAACTCATATAGTGAAACTTAATGTTTTCTATCTCATTTAGATAGAAATAATCGGTACCATATTCTTCAGCCATGGTTCTGTGACCGTGTGATATAATGTTAAAATAGAAATCATGAAATATATTGAATATTGGAAACTTAAATGCACTACCAACTTTTCTGAAGATTTAAAATGGCTCAACTGTACATAAATTGTGGAAGAGATCACCTGATTAGGTATGCCCAGGAAGGTCTTTGGTTTTGGCCCTCTGGCATAATGGTTAGTGAAGCTTTGCTGGTTTGTAGTATTCATTACTATTTTCATTAAGCTTTGACACATTTGTTGCTAATTTTATCTATTTAAGCAAACCAACTTTTACAAAGGCCGTTTTTTGGTAAATACAAATTATCTTGTTCAGAGTAGATTTGAGAGTCATAGAGAGAGAAGGGTCAAAATTATAAGCTGCCAAAAGGCATTACAGGGCTAAATAACAGCAGTGATGAACTGTAGAAATGGAAAGGAATTTTTTTTATTCATTCACAGTAAAAATTCTACTTTTAGCATACAAAGTACATGTATAAACACATTAAACAATGAAGCGTATGGGATAGAATTTCGATAGAGGTTCCCTTCACTGAGAACTAAATGAGGAAAGTTGGAGGGTTGAGGTTGTGCTATAGGTAATTCTGAAAATAAGGTGCATAATATCCATAGTAAAGCACCTCTGGTCACTGACCTTTGGGGGGGCGGGTGCAGGTTCAAATCCTGGTGGTTGCCTGAAGAAACCACCAACTTTACCTGAGCTGTGAATGACATTTTGGTTACCCAATGAATCTGGGACAGTAGAGATAATGGGACTGACCCCCTCAAACAACTCTCTTTCATATAATCCACAAACCATCAGGTCCAGCTATGGAGGGAAAACAACGTGTGGTTTTAACTGACATTCACTCGTCCACACAAAACACTAGCGTGGAGAAGTTACAAAGAAATGAAGAAGCAAATAATGTCAGGCAAACAAAAGGAGGTTACTCAAATACATAGTCGTTGGGGATCATTCAAAAACCTAACTTCAATTGGTGGAATTGAATTGGAAACTTTAAATCAATGAATGAGATGAAAACATTTTCACATTTCACTCTTGTAAATGGCTTTGTTTCTTTGAATGATTGGGTAATATATATAATTGGAAAAATCATGGTGAGGTGATATCATCTGAGAAGTTCTAATGCCCTCATATGAAAACCTTGTGTTGTAGATTAGCAAGAAAGGGAATTGAGCAAAATACTGTGACATTGGAGAATGCCTTCTCTTATTGCTAATATCATAAGAAATATCTATTTGAATATTGTGAGGTTTTCGACATACCTAAAGTTAATTAAAAGTGATAGAAAGAAGGAAAGGTGTTAAAAAAAAGGTAGAAACATATTGAACTGAAACTGAATATAAATTTTAAAATTGAGCAAATGATCTGCTCTCACAGATTCTGGATTTTGAAATTCTGCTGCATTTGAAGAACAAAGGAAATTAATTGATGGCATCATTATTGATTGTGTTACTTAAATTTTCTCAGTAAGTGGCTTTTTTGTAGTTAACATTTTGGTTTCACAACACGGCCAAATCAGTTTAAAGCAAATAAGACCTAGGTAGCCCACAATGAATAGAGTGCTAAAATATTGTCGAATACTCTTATCTTTTGAAATGGTGGTGCATGTATACCTTTGTAAACACAGCATCTCCAGCTGTATGCAAATGCTGACCTTTGCAGAAAATGGAGTTTTAAACAGTATACTGTATGAGATAGCTCATCAAGCTTTGACTTTCTTATAGTTTTATAAGATGCACTATCTTGCTATGAAAATTTGGTTCATGTCACAAGTCAGGTAGCCTCTCATTGAATTAAGCTTAAGATATCGCTAAGTTCATCTGTGTAGGCAAACCCATGTCTCAAGATTAGTGGCCTTCATTCGAGATGTTATGGATAAAATTCCCACGGTGTTGAATATTTTTCAGAGGTATCTCGATCCATACTTGAGGTGCTTTGCGAAGAGCACTTTGAGTGAGTACGCCGTCCGTCGGATGGGACGTTAAGCTGCGGACCCCTAGGCGCCTTTCGTAAAGAGTAGGCTAATGCCGACACCGGGTTTCTCTCCACGCTTCATCCTTTCCTATCCATCCCCTATGGTGCAAATGACCTCAGCTGCCGGTTGCCTCCCCTAAAATACTACTACTACTGGCACTAAAAGGGTTAAAAGGTGGAAAGTAATGAAATAAAAATATTAACATCCATTGGAATGGATGAGATTTTAATTCTCAATAGATTACTATCACCATCATGGCTCATTTTCAATTTACATGAAGGTTTTACTAAATTACTACCTTAAGGATAATTCAAAAAAGAATTATTTTGAATTGATACATTAGAGTAAACTGGAAATTAGTCACCTTTTCCTTCCACATTCTGATGTATAACGTAGTGGAATAGGATTTTTATGTAATCACACTCAGTAATGTTCCACATGCTAGTATGTAGGACATTTATAAGTGTGATAATATTGTAAGGTTTTGACTATTGCGTGGAATGTTTTCTTGGCTACCTTTGCAGCTAGTTTTTTGGCAATTTAAGTTCATGGAGCAACATTTTTGATCCACAGTAATTGACCCCTAGGCTGGTTTTGATTGGGTAGGTTCGAATGAAAGTAGTAGTAAAATAGTAAAAATCCTATTTATTTTCATAATTTCAGTGGTTTTGGAGCTCATGATTGTTATAGGTTTAATTTAGACAATCGGATATTTATAAGAAGTAGGCTATTATGGCTATATTTTCTGGTGCACATTATACAAGGTCTGTTCAAAGAGTATCGCGACTTCTGTGTTTCTTTAAAATTTATTCATTTATTCATGAATATCTATTTTGTCTCCTTCAAAGTAATCCCCATTAGATATTATACACTTGTGCCAATATTTTTTCTAATACTTGAAGCACTTCAAAAAATCATTTTTTGTGATCTTGTTCAGCTCCTCCTTCAATGCAGTCTTTATCTCGCCAATCGTAGCGTAGCATCAACCTTTCAAGGGCCTCTTCAGTTTCAGGGACAAATAAAAGTCCTGGGGCCCAGATCTGGGGTATGCGGTGGCTGCGGCATCATTAGTGTGTTGTTTTTGGTCAAAAATTTGCACACAAGTAACAATGTGTGAACCGGGGCATTGTCATGGTGCAAAAGCCAATTTTTTTTCTCCCACAAATCCAGGCGTTTGCGGTGGTTTGCTTCTGGAAAATTGCGCATAACTTGCAGGCAAGCATGTGAGGACTTGAGAACATAAAGTTTGATTTCACATTCTACAAAAGTGGTACTCAGGATCACCAACAAGAGAATGGGGAGCAGGGCAAGCAATTACTTAAGAGGTGATTAGTTAGAGTTCAGAAAGGAGAGAGGTACATGTGATGCCACAGCAGTAGTGAGTCATTGATAGAGAGGAACAAAAAATACAATCAGGATGTATTTGTCTATTTCTTAGATTTTGAAAGGGTATTTGATAGAGTAAATTTAGTAGAATTAATGAATTGAAATATGACAGAAGATATGAGTGGATAGCAGGGATAGGTTGCTTATCCACAACATGTTCATGTGACTAGCTGCTCAGGTGCATGTGGCAGATGGGGATTCGGGATGGAATGCAATGTAAGGAAAAGGAATTAGACAGCGATGTCCGTTATCATCCAATCCACTTTTCAACTTAAATCTTAAGAAAAAAATATGGCAAATGAATGGCTATTCATACTGCTGCTAAGTACAAAGGCAACAATGTTATGAAATGTAGACGGTTTTGGTATTCAATGATTCAGCAATAAGTAATGTTTTGTCTTTATTTTAATTCATCTTAATATCTACTTCTTACTTGAATCAATTCAGCCATAGTGTTACATTTTTCTGAAAGAGTATGACACACAATTTGTTAACTCAATTCTCATTAAAAGATGTTGTACTTGTATGCCAGGATTCTTGAATGACTACGCTTTGTCCATAAATGCAGTGCTTGGCTTCAATTATGAAATTAAGTGTACAGTTAGCTGCTATACAGAATATTCCCATGTTAGCAGATTGTTTTAAATTGCAATAATAACTTAATTGCAATTGCAATAACTTAATTGCAATAAAGATTTAATAAAATGCACTGATTTGTGGAGTAAATACAGCATTTTAATTTTCTTGACAGTAAAAAAAGCTAAATTAGGCAAGCTCATGGGCATGATTACCCAGCCCTTGGGTAGAGCTCTGAGCTGCTGACCCGGAGGCTTGAGTCCAAGTGATATCTGTGGCTACCCTCACCTTCACACAGCCTGTGTGATTTTTCAGGTCTTCCAGGGTAACTGCTAGCAGCACAGGAAATAAGATTTTGATCCCCATTTCTTATCTAGTGAAATTGTTAATTTTACATACCACATGGGATTTAGTATTTGTTGAGTTATACCTCCACTTACCAAGCCAACCTTTGGGTTTATTACTGTGGAGATAAGCTGGCTTATTATACATATGATACAATAAATAATAAATTGCACTATTTAGGCCAATCAAAATAATTTGAACCTTGCTCCCAGGAGAATTAAAAGATAAATGGGTTATTCCTGCAATCTTGTGCATCTTATGTCTGATAAAGTCAACGGAAATATGAAAATTATCAGTTGAAAGCCACTTCCTGATAAAAATTAAATGTGGATGCCCGAGGTAGTTGGGCTTCCTGACTCCCTTGCGCATCCTCCTCGTATCACCTGTTCTTGTTTTGCATGCTCATTGTGGGTTTGGGTGTGTGCGTGTGTGTGCGTGTGCTTGTTCATGCACGGGTGGGTCTTGGGTGTCTGCGTGGGCTGGGCATGCTTGCAGCCTCACCGCATCAGTGTTCGCTCAATCACGCCAAATCGGAGGACATCTCGGGATGCTGCCTGCACCATGATGATTGGTAAGGACATTCCCCTGGCGCCATCTTGTGTCAAAGCAACCAACGTGACATCGACCTCAGCCGTCATCTCGTGGATGCCCTGCAACAGCAACTACCAGCACGTTGTCTGCGTGAATAACGTTGAGGTGCGAACAGTCAAAGCTGGCGTGTACAGGCATACGATTACAGGTGAGCAACAGGGGAATTAATGAATGCCTTCTTGCTAAATTATCCTTTCCCTCGCACAGCATTGCCAAATGTTTGCTAATTCAGATCTGATTGAAATGATTTCCTCTTTTACGTGATCACCTTCCCCAATTAAATTTTCAAAAATAATAATCTACAATGACAAGAAATGCAGCTGCTGTTTTCCTGTTAATAATGTTTTATTATTACTATTTTTATGAATCCATCATCAGCTATTATTTATTCTACACATCCCTCTACAAAGTATTTATCTCTACCATTGAAGCTAAATGTTATAAAACATTAATTGGAAAGTTGCACATCTCTTGTCATAATGGATTAACCTGACTTCATCAGACCTCATAACATGACACATCGTTTTAAATTCTAATTATTAAATCCAGTTAACTTAAGGCATGCAAGATTATTTGTCCAATTTAGCTCATCTTTCCCAAATACCTTTTAAGTCATCCCCAAAACTGTCTCCCCCTATCTGAAATAATAATTTCACCTATAAATTGCTCTCTTTATGTTATTCACCCTTGCATCTATGCCATTCGAAATATAGGTCATCACAGATATATTTGATCTAGTTCTTTCATGCTATGTTCATATGTATTTCATTGTATATGCTTAAATTTTTTAGCTTGTGTGTGTGTAGGTGTGTTAGTAATAAAATGTTCCCATTAAAATTTGATTACATGCATTTAACTTCCAAGTGTCATCTTATTTCAGGATTGGCTCCAAATACAACATACAGAGTAACTGTACGTGCCAAAAACATTCGTGCTCCGTATTTTGATGAGAAAAGCAGTCAGCATGTTGAGAGGCTCTCCTCTCACATTGATTTCCGCACTCTTCCAAAAGGTAAAAAATATACCAGGTTCTTTTGTTCTCTGGTTCTTTTCATGATGTACTTCCTAAAACCTGTTTTTAATTACTCATTTGCCATTGGTATAATCTATACTTCCTCAAGAGTAAATGCTAGCATTAGGTATATAACTAGGATTAGTTGAAATGTAGAATAAAAGCAGGAGAATCACAATGGCCTTGAAAATTTTCTTAAGGGAAATTTCATAAATTCTTGTAATTATTTTGATTAATCTTAAGAGAACTTGAAGATTCTTTTCTTTGAAATGTGGAAATTGTTCTGATGATAGTTCCATTTTTTTGTACTCACCGTGGATTTTACTATATTTAAGTTTCTTTTCCTTGATTGAATGCTTTCAAATGAATATAATTTAAAATTTCTGACAATAACAGTGGAATTGTGACTGTACATTGGTTTAAAATGTGAAGTATTTCAGAGGTTCACATTGGCCCATTCAGTAGAACGTTGACACAATGTCTTGAAATGTTCATTTAGTTTCTTTATTGGACTTGCTCATTGCTTGTAAAGAACGTACACATATCACGGTATACTTTTCCATCCTTTGGGCCTCTCCAGAATCAAGTTGAATGTGTAAAATTCCAAAATGTTAACCAACCCTTAGCCCTAAGTTGTCTAATGATAAAGCTTTTTAGCTGCTCTCTAGAACATTGCATTCATACTTTTTTTCTTGTATTTATGTGCTTGCATGGAAAGGCTGTAAAGGTGATACAATTTTCCTTTTTTAATTATTTGGTAATTATTAATGAACTGTATTACTTGTACCACTTGTGAAGTGTTACCCCTATGATCTAATGGCATGTGACAAACACTAAATCTTTGTCAGTTACTGTGAAAGCTTATCAGCATTAGGATGCACTGTTTTAGAGACTAGTTGATGTTATTTTTTTGTTTTTTATCATACAAGTTGGCTGCTGGTAATTAATTTCTAAACTGTAAATTAGGCAGTTTCTACAATTATTTACTAATGCAGAGAAGTTTTTACAATGAAATGCTTTGATGTGGTCTGTACCATATGATGTTCCCATTGCATAGTAGTCAAAAATTATAAAACATTCTACTGTAATATACATGAGTATCTTTAGTACACTTATTATAGTCTATACTTGAAGTATTTAGATATTGCACAAATTATAGTCTTAATTCTTAATATGTAAGAGCATGTTAATGTCATTGTGTTGCTTATTTTAATTGGTTTGCAGATGATTCCAAGGTAAGATATTAGGACTACCTTCTTCTGCCAAATATGTCTCATTACATGTAAAAAGTGTGTTTTTGAAATGTCTTTAAAAATGATTTTGCTTGCTTCTTATTTTATTTGGGATGATCTTCTTTAATAATTAGTTAAGATAAACTTTTAAGATAAAATGGATTCCTGCCAGCTTAATTTTTTGATTGAAATCTTCTTTGGTTGCTGTATAGGTAAATTTAAAAGTGACTGTCATTATTTCCCGTCCTCTATGCACCTTCATTGCAATGTAAATGAAAACCCAGCTATTGGATGTGTCTTAAATAGGGAACATCTGTTTTATTGCTTCAATTAAAATAGCACCTTTTATTAACATATTCTATATAACTAGGAATAATGCATTCACATGTTTTTGGTTTTATTTAGTATGATTTATGAAATAATTTAGCTGAATGTTAACCTTGCTAAAGGCTATGACAGATAACCTGAACTTTTACAGGCTGATTTATCAGTATTCACCTCTCATATTACTACATAATTATTTATATCCATTGATTTTTATAGCTTTTTCCTGATATCCCTATAACTTTTAATACAAACTTAAATTTTATTTATTTCACTTTTTAAAACATTGGTACCATGGCCATTTGATTGGCATTCTTTTACTGCATAATTATTGTTATGCTTTTGTTGTATTTAGTCTACAATTTCTGTTATGGACCTTAGCCTTTTCAGCAATGTTAATGTCATCATAGGGGAGTAGGTAGACATAAATCAAAAGTTATGCTGGAAAATTCTGATTCAAAATTATAAATATTAGTAAGCAATCCAAAAGGCTCATTGTTGCCTTCTTGTACAATGGATTATGTATTTACCATGTATGGCGGCTGCAATGTAGTCTGTGACAATCTGGTCATTGACTTTGTTAAGATAAGGTTATAGAAAATGAAATTTTCAAAATTTTAAGCAATTTATTTCACTTTTGAATTTATTGTTCCTGCTGAATTCCAGGAATTTATCTCAAATTACAATTTGCGAAGCATTTTATTTAGAATCCAGGGCACAGAGTGCAATTTTCATCTCAAATTCAGCAAATAATTTTTTTAATTAGTTGCCACAATTCAAATATATATAAATATTCAAATATAAATAAAGTGTTTGATTACTACTCTGGTACTAATGTGGCTTATCTTTATGAATCCTTGCTTCAAAGTTCAAAGAATAATCACTTAACCAGGTATTTTTAAAAAAGTAAAATTTTCCTCATATATAGTTGATTAATATTTAGGAGTCAGAAAAATTTTCCAGCTAGCTGGTTTAAATGCTAACTTTCACAAGGGAATAGTGTGTAGTGTTACTCTGGGTGAGGGTTGGGGATAAGAGGTGGATGCATGTAACATAGCAGTAGCGGAGGTGATGATTTGAGACCGCCAACCGCAGGTCTGCCAGACCCTCCTGTGGACATCCAGGTTGAGGCAGGTCCTCAAGATGGCACTCTCCTCGTCACATGGCTGCCAGTGACTGTTGGCGCTTCAGGGATACCGGGCACATCAAATGGTGCACCAGTGACTGGATATGCAGTTTATGCTGATGGCAAGAAGGTCACAGATGTGGACAGCCCAACAGGTAAACAGTTTTTCATAATAAGTCAGACTGTATCTGTGAATCCACTTTAGGCAATCCTTAGTAAATGTGGGGAAAATTATATGTGTGCAGCAGAATTCAATTCTAGCATTTTCAAACTTACTGCAAAGTACTTTTTCTGCTTTATTTTGTATCATACCCAAGAAAGTGGTTCATTATTTTGCATCCAAAAAATTTTGTGAGCACTGTGATTGGAGTTTGAAAGTGGTTTTCTGAGGACCCCTTCTTTGTCAAGGTTACTCCCTCCCCTCTGTCTTTGTGACTTGTGGTTGCACTGGCCGAAATGTTCATTGACTGCCAAAACAGGCAAGTTTGAACTGTCCTGGTGAGTGAAATCTTACCCTTGCCGGTAATTGTACATAAGAAACACTTGGCATTGAAAAGAAATAAAGATGGCTGAAGTGGAAGTATGGTTTGCGAAAAGGAGAAACTTAAAACTAGGAATAAAATATGAAATCTTATCCTAACAAGAAAGGAAAGTGTGGAGTAATAGTCCAGGTGGAATTGTTAAAAGCTGTAATCCTGCCCTTATGCTGAACCACAATTATATATTTAATAAAATGTAATATTTTCAAAAGCCCTTTTCACTGCCTGACGATGTGCTTTTTGCTGAATATTTGCTATTCAAGTGTGGCTTTTATGATCATTACAGGCTATCAGTTTGAAGGCTTCGTTGGTCTTCAGACTCTCTTGTTACTTAGTGATATGTACACTCTCTCTTAACCAATTGTACAGGCATCTCCATCTCTTATATGATTCATCTTTCGACTTACTTAGAAATTCTTCTCCTATCTATTTTTCTTTCAATTATGATCATCTTCAAACTACCCCTTCTCAGGATCTGTACAATTTGTTTTCTTCTTCTTGTAGATTTCTTCCATAGCCTCCTCTCTACACTTACACTGTGGGCCACACATTCATTATCAATGGCAATCCATTTAACTTTCGTCATTCTTCCGAAGTCCCATGGCAGGCATAGAAAAGTGAACACTACTACATTAAAACAATGTAAATGAAACGTAGCGGTATTTATAAGATGGCATACAATAATGTTTATAAGATAAGGAAAGGTAACCTTCGGGAATGCCACTATCAGATAAAAGCATGCTAACTAATATGTAACTACATCACTGTAAGACCTGGAGAAATAGTATCTGATAAACTATATGATCAACTTCTGAAATGAAAACTCCCACCTCTTTAATCTTACCATAGAATTGCTGTCCCCTCAATGGGATCAAAGGGTAAACTCCCAAGAATATATTCAATATGCTATTCATGCATTCGTTAACTTTTAGAGGAATCCAAAAACAAATATCCTAAAGAATATTTTGCATTCCCAAATTTTAAAATTCATTATAGAGTAACAGCCCTTTCTGCTGATATAATTTCAAGTTTGTCCCTTTAAGTTGATGCACTGTTACAACCAACATTATCTTGTTGATAAATTACTTTGTAAAAGATTGAAATTACTACAGACTACATTTAATATGGCGGCCGCTGGTTGTGGTCTGCTAAGTGGTGTGTGTAACAACTGTATCGATGTTACGATTCAATGCATCTACTGCCCTCGCAGTTTTCATTCTAGGAAGTAGAGAAAAAGAACGACAACCTACTGAATTCCTCCGTTGAAACTTCTAACACCAATACCACCGATCCTTCTAGTCAAAGTGCGCATCATTTACGTGATGAATTGGGTGGTGATAGTGATAATGTGAATTCAGCTTCAGCTAGCAACGACGCTTTCACTATCATCAAAGCTAAACGCAAATGTCACCTAGCCCCGAACATGGGCACTTCTATCAAGGAGTCCTCGCTTAAGGGCAGTCCAAAACTCTCTCATGTGCATATCTGGAACCTTCCCAAAAGTACCACGAAGGAAAGTGTACTTCAGTACATTAAAGACAAATTGCCGGACTCTGCAAATGTTACTCCCGATATTGAACAACTTGTGGTTACACGAGGGGAGTATGCCTCATTTCACATTACTGTAAGTGATGATCTGGATGCTAAACTACTCACGCCTGGTTTATTGGGGAAACTTTTTTTCCCGACCATCGCCCAAAATTACAGGTGAGTTAGCGTGAAGTTTGAATGTCCTTCATGTTAACATTCAGTGCCTGCAGAACAAACAAAATGACATGGAAGTGCTTATCTCTCATCACCAGCCTGATGCAATTTTCATTAATGAGCATTGGTTCACGGCTAATAAACCCACTTCTTTCAAGTTCTATATTGCGGCCGATGCTTTCTGCCGATCCACACGCAAAAATGGTGGAGTTCTAATTCTTGTTTTTGTGAACTTAACCTTAAGCTCTGTAACCATTCCATATAATTGTCTCAGTGTTGGACCGGTATTCGAATCCAGTGTGACTATTGTCCACTTCTGTGATATTAGTTTTTTTATCTTAACTATATATTGCTCTCCCTGTGGTAATTTCAATGTGCTTATTGATAAATTTTCCAGGATGCTGAACGATGTTCATAACTCTGTTGATAAACCCCTATTCATTGTCACATGGTGACTTTAATTATGACCTCCTTCATAGCACCAAAGAAAAATCAGTACTATTATATGTTCTTTCCCTGTATAACTTAAATGTAACTACTGACAAACCCACCAGAGTCAGCTCTACTTCTGCATTTGCCATCGATCATATTTTTACAAATATTGATTTGTGAAAACCGAGGTTATGATATCCCATATTTCAGACCACTCTCCATTACTCTCCACATTCTGCATCAATGCCTCCGACAAGATTATGACAAAATACAGGAGAAAGTTTTCTGATGAGGATGTAAATGCTTTCTGCGACCTGCTTATGTCTCATGATTGGACCAATGTTTACTCCATGAGCTCCTTTGAAGATGGTTTTAATTGTTTTTACTCGACCTTTTCATCCTATTTTGATTTTCGTTTCCCTGTATTACGCGTTAAAATTAAAAATTCGTCTCTGTCTAAGGGCAGAAAGTCATGGGTCACTGATGAAATCCTGTATGCATCCAGGGTCATGAAAAACATGGATCACTGTTACAAAAACAGATCGGTCCCTATTGAGCCTCTCAAATACAAGGCAATGAGAAAGAATTACAAATGTCATCTTCAAAATGCAAAAAGAACTTTTAATGATCGTAGAATATTTAATGCTGGAAACAGATCAAAAGAATTATGGAAAATTATCAAGGAGTCAAATTTCCTGAATCGTTAACCCCCAATCTCAGATTACTGGTCTCTCAAGGTAATGAACTTGAGGATAGTTCTGATATTGCCATGGCTTTTAATGACTTTTTCACATCACATCAGTTACCCAACTGTAGCAAGTAACTCAAAAAAGCTTTCATAGACAAACATCAAGCCAATGCAATTAACTATTTCTCCGCCCATGCTCTGACATTGAATTAAATAATATCTTAAACAAAATGGGAAATAAGTACACCCCTGGTCCAGATGGCATTCCTTTTATCATCATTAAAAAATCCTTTGATGTCATTAAACCCCCTTTATTATTCTTAGTCAATGAATCTCTTAGGCTTGGTCAGTTTCCATCATCCCTTAAAAGCACCAAAGTCATCCCCCTTCATAAAGGTAAAGGAGATAAACAGCACATGAGCTCTTATCAACCAATATCTATACTTAATCAATTCGGTAAAATTTTTTAATTAGTTTTTTATTCTTAATTAATATCATACCTGGAATTGCACAAACTTATCAACCTCCCAGCATGGATTTAGAAAATCCATGTCCACTACCGCTGCTACCTACCATTGTATAAACAAAATATTGTCTGATCTAGACAAAAAACTGGAATTTCTTGTTTCATTATTTGATTTCTCCAAGATTGTCTCAATCACCATATGTTACTGCTGAAACTTCAAGAATCTGGCATGAGAGGTACTCCACATAATTAGATTAAATCTTTTCTAAACAACAGACAACAGAATGTAAGTGCTACAAAAGATGGAATATCTCATGTATCGCCTGCAAAAAAAATATCCTGCGTGGCTCCCTAGGGATTTAATCTAGGCCCATTGCTTTTTCTCATATATATATATATGACCTCCCAAGGATGCTTAATTCTGTGCCTAACACGCTTCCCATACTATATGCTGATGACACAAATGTATTACTGTCTGCCTCTTCAATCAACGGCCTGGTATCAAGTGCTAACAATATTGTCCACTTTTGAAATGTAATGAATTAATTGACTTTGTAATTCCACATACTTTATAAAGTACAGTAAAGTGTGTGGAATTACAAAGTCAATTATTTCATTTCATTTCAATATGTTATGCAAATTCCACAAAGTTACGCCTGAGACAACAAATATTGTCCACCTTTTGCAAGAGTGGTGTGATCGTAATTCATATTAATACGGATAAAACAAATTTAATAAAATTTGTAAACAAAAATAAACCTCTAACAGATATTTCAGTGTCTTTTGACAATGCGATTATTCCAAGGAGTGATAATGCCTCCTTCCTGGGTGTTACCCTGGATAGTAGACTAAACTGGGATAGCCATATTTCTAGTTTACGCAGAAAACTCTGTTCTGCTGTTTGGTATGTTCTATCAGGCTAACTGTCAATAATGAAGTACTTAGGTCAATATATTATGGTGAGTTTTACGCCCAGGTAATTTTTAGTATCCTTTTTTGGGGCCAATGTTGTATTTAAAATCCAAATAAGGATACTAAGACTAATATGCAATGTACCCCTTAGAGCTCCATGTCGCCCTGTCTTCAAAAAACTTTGTATTCTCCCTCTTCCCTGAGTGAATATGCTAAGTGCTATTGTTTATGCTAAATGCCATATTTCATTATATGCCACTAACAATAGCATTCACAACCATTATTCTAGGACCTCTAGTCATCTACATGTGAACTTCGTAAGAAATTACAAGTCCAGTTTTTCCTCCCCAGAACATGGGACTCGCATTGTATAATAACCATCCTCAGGTTATCAAGAGTATTGAAAAAATGTCCACTTTTAAATTTAAAGTGAGGGAGTTTTTCATGTTACTCATTCATTTTTCATTCTACTCCATTGATGAATTTCTGAGCATGTAACTATGTTTTGTATGTATATTATATTATGTTATGATCATTGACGTGCCATATATCTTGGAACATGTATGTACCCAGATCCTCAGGCAAATAAAAACTCTCAATAGTTTCAGCCTCAACTTTGTGGAAGTTCATTTTAATAAATGAAAAAGAAAAACTTTGTTCCAATCCACCACTTTGCCAAAAAGTGGTGGATCGGAACAAAGTTTTTCTTTTTCATTTATTTTAATAAAAACTATTATTATTATTGATAATTTTATCTCTTTCTTGTTGCAAATGTAGGTGACCATGCCCTTATTGACATCAACAAGTTAGTGGGGCTCAACCCAAAACAGGTGACTGTCAGAACAAAATCAAAAGACAGCCAGTCATCAGACAGCGTTCCTACACCCATCCCGAACCATGTACTCAAAGGCAAAATGTTAAAGGTAAGTCGATCAATACAAAATATTGCCTTGTCATATTGTGCATGCAAAGAGTAATGCATGCATTTATTAGAATTTTATAATATTTTAAATATTATATGTAGTTATAACTGTGAATGAAGTTATTTTACTCAATGAATTATTCAAGATTTATGTGTTTATGGGCTTGTAAATGTCGACTTTTGGCTTTTGTGAGTCAAAAATAAAACACTTGTAAATTACATGAACTTCCAGATGACTAAAAGTGTTGCTTCATTATTCCATGGATGTATTAATTAAGTCTCTCTCTGATCGTTGATTGGCATGAAGGTCCACATTGTGGACAGGTTGGATATATTATGCAGAGTTAAATGGCTATATTTTTGCGTAAAAATTCTATCAATACTAATATTTTTTGCTAGAAATTGGTTTAGCATAATATATTCCTCTATTATTAAAAAGGTTACATCCATTATTATGGACTCAACTTGGTCAGTTATTCAGTTTATTCTTGGAAACAAATCACTCTACACAGGTTCATATCCACAGTTAGAAACTAATTTTCATATACTTGTACTTTACATAATTTTCTCGTTAATAAAAAGACTGACCTCAAAACTTATTCTAACAAGCAAATGGTAATTGATAAATTAGGAACATAAAGACTGCTATGCATTCAATGCACGTACATTTGAATTTCATTTTTTTTAAGTGAAGCCTGAGCACCAAGCATTGAGATTTAGTCATGCCTTTCAATTTTTTATTTTATTTTGTGTTCTGAAGTTATTTTTGGTTGCTATTTAACAAATTTCTTGCCAAAAATAAACACATTGACTGCTTCAATAAATATGAATGTACTTAAATATCCTTAGAAAGAGAATTGGTATCATAATTGGAATAATCTAATTTTGTGGTGCTTATGTGTCATTTTGGGAGGTTGTGGCAATACCTGGCATTGGAATTGGCCTTGATAATGAGTCTTCAGTTTTAAGTTACATCTTATTGATGGGATGAGTCTGCATACATACTGGAAATCTTCTGTGCGCAGCAGTTATTCAACTAAGGATCAAAATTTCACCTAGAAGTCCTCATAGACCAGAATTAAATCATATAATCTCAGTATTTTACTATGAATTCTTTCTTCAGTTGAAATCCAAGTCTCATAATTAAGAATCCTAATTATGAGATGTATAAGGAAATGTGTAAGTGGAGAACATTTTTCCTGTAGCACATCAGTTATCTAATTATGTGCAAAAACTCATCGAGTCATCATTACAATCTTTTAAAAGTTAAAAAGACATTACCTGACTTTAATTATAGCTTGATCCTCAGTACATACATGGGTATCCATTTTATGAACATCTACTTACAAGTGAAAAACATCCATATGCTTGTTTGTTTTTCATTAGGAAGCCTCATTGAAATCAAGCTTAAAATTCTACAATTTCTGTGCAAAATGAGTCTTATTCCACTTAAAAGTAGAGAGAAATTAGTTAGTTCATAATATGGAATGATATGCAGTAGAGAAGAAGTTGCATATCTGCATTTATCCATATTTGACAGTAATCAGAGACTAATATCATTCAGGGTCTTGTTTATTCTCATTACAGATAAGTCACTTTTGCAGTTTATTCTGTTATGTTTTGATTGTCTCATAGGTCATGCCTACAATAATTTACTGTTATTCTGCATGCAATAAACAGATTTGAATGCCTATCTAGGTTCTTGTATAATGCAAACTCTTTTTACTCTCTGGATACCTCTGGTGGTCTCTGTGCTCCTTGGGACCCTGATGAGGCCTTGGTTTGACATCATTATCATCAAATAATACAGTAAAAAATAAAAAAAAACAAAATGTAGAAGCTTAGACTGCGGTTGAGTCCAGTAAAAATTTTCTTTCCATTAATTTTCAATCCAGTGACACAGATTTTGATGATTGTGTGGTTAAGTTCTTTGTACATCACAATATCTTTCACTCATTAAATTTGGTTGCAAGCCATAATCAATGATTAATACTGCAGTGTATTTACTGAAATATTTGTACACTTAGGCTGGAACCCCTCTAAAAATGCAAAATATGAAATAATGGTAGGGAAATATGCAGCTCCTCTTCTACAAAAGTTAGATAAAAGTTCTACTCAGAAAAAGTTTGTAGGGTATGAAATACAATGCAACAATTTCAGAGTGTAAAAATCATTCGCCTTGACTGGGATTCGAACCCAGATCCCTCAATATCCGGTCGAGTGCTTTAGCCACTTAAGCTACCGAGGCGTCCTCTTAAAATCTGAAATTTTGGGGCTTTTAAAGGAACTAGATGTTGTGACGAAATACCATTCATACAATGTCACAGGCATTCGTAGTCGTGCGCAAGGCGCCGCAGTCCACGAGGTTATAGCCAACTTTAAACACTTACGGCGTTTTCCCTTTGACAAATTCCAAAGAAACTGCGGGAGATGCCACAACAGTAACTTTTAACGGAGTCATCCGCTAATGTGCATTTCAATGCAACAATTTCAGAGTGTAAAAATCATTCGCCTTGACTGGGATTCGAACCCAGATCCCTCAATATCCGGTCGAGTGCTTTAGCCACTTAAGCTACCGAGGCGTCCTCTTAAACTCTGAAATTTTGGGGCTTGTAAAGGAACTAGATGTTGTGACGAAATACCGTACATACAATGTCACATGCATTCGTAGTCGTGCGCAAGGCGCCACAGTCCACGAGGTTAAAGCCAATGCATTGAAATGGACATTAGCGGATGACTCCGTTAAAAGTTACTGTTGTGGCATCTCCCGCAGTTTCTTTGGGTATGAAATATATTTTGGTGACTCATTCACTGGGTTTCCACTTCTCAAATAGCATTAAAAGGAAATTATGGAGCTGCTAGTTTGAAAAAAGATGACGGAAATCAAAATATTGTCCCATTAGGTCTTAAATAAATGTTTGAGACTTCAGGATTTCTTCAGAAGTATCACAGCATAAAATATGGATGCATGATATTTATGTGTCATACCATTTATCCAATTATATTCATATCATGATTTTCTCATACAGAAAAGGTCATGGTTTGCAGTCTTCATCCATTTGCAACTTTCAAGTGTTATCATTGTACACATGAAATGAATTAAAAGGGATTAACATTATGATTTTATTTAGGTACATAGTTGTTGGTTATACGAGGGTCATCCGGAAAGTAGTACCCGTTCGTGAAATAAAGACACAAAAGTAAATATTAACAAACATAAAAAATTTTATTTGAAAGAGGATACTTTAAACTACTTCTCAACATAATCTCCAAGCAAATTAAGGCATTTGTCATAACGTGTGACAAGTTTCTGTATTCCTGCTGCATAGTCCTTCGCCGCCAGCTCATTGAGATACGCGAGGGACCCATCTTGCACAAATTTTTGCATAATGCAGATGGTGTTTAACAATTTCATGAACAATTGTTCGAGAAACATTGGGAAAATGCTCACAGATGTCATCAATTGTGACGCGCCGATCGTTCCTCACGAATTCGTCAACTGAGCTCACCAGTTGGTCTGTAATGACAGACGGTCTCCCCGAACGCTCATCGTCGTGTGTGTTCCCCCTCCCCATGTTGAAGTTGCGACACCACCGCCGAACAGACGACTCGTCCATTACATTGTCTCCATACACCTCCTTTAATTGGCGATGAATATCACATGGGCGAACGTTTCTTGCATTGAGGAATTTAATCACTGCCCTCACTTCACAACTGGCGGCGTTCTCAATTTTTTTAAACATTGTAAACAATCACAGAAACAACACAGGCAATGCTAGCGTCACGCAACTTGGCTCAGAGAAGGCAGACAAGCCACTGAAGCTATCTGACCTCGTCCAGCGGCTACTCGCGTCATCAGCACTTCATGCGGCACGAACGGGTACTACTTTCCGGATGACCCTCGTATTATAGCCCATTTAATGGTTTATAATGGATAGTCAAAAAAATCAGACTTATTAATTAGAATTTTTCTTTCACTGCTTTTACCTGCTCCTTCCATTAACTTACTCATTATTATTTTGAATGGTACCTTTAGGTGAGTTAAGTGTTCCAAGTATTGCCCCCATGCTACCAGGCAAGGTACTCTGATTTAAATTAGCTTAGGATTGAAAGAAGTCTATCCTTAAGTAATTATTGATTCTTTGCTGATGTTTCGTGGTAAATAATGAAGAGGAAAGTCATTTTTTACCCTGACCTTGATGTTCCTTTTTCATTTCCTATTTTGCACAAATTTTCATTTAGATCTGAAATGAAATGTAAGGGTTCTGCTTTTTGATAAGTCCCAGCGCTAAAGGAATAAAAACATACATTGAAAAGATGGACATTTCAATAATATTTTGTATTCATGGAAAGACCTATGTTTGAAGAATGCAATGTAATGCAATAATAAAATTAATCATTTCATATCATGGTCTTGCTTGAATGAAATTAATATTGGAAGTTGTATGCAATTACTATTTAATGATATTTAATTTACTTACGTTAAAAACTGGTCAGTTGAGAGTATAGGGAATGGCCATTCAGTATTAGAGTACAAATTTTGAAGTTAAAGTGATTGCAAAGGCTGCTATAACATATCATGATTTCTTTTGTGTTTTCATCATGAATCTGAGTTATAAAGTTTTAAAAAGTTAGCTTAGCTTGCCGTGAGAATCACTGAATTCAACTGTATACATATGTATTTATTTTTTTCTTTCTAATTTTGTAAATTAAATTGAATTGTAATTTAAATACAAGAAGTTCATTGTTTGAATACTATTAAATTTCAAAATTTTAGACTCCAGCTATATTGTGGAGTTGTTTAATAGATGTACAAGTTTTTCCAAGAGATTTTCATCCCCTCTTGTAGAAAAGTAAATCATTGCAAAGGAGCAGAAAATATTAATTCTTTGCATGGAAGATTTTACTGGGTACAAGTAATATAGTCAACAAACTTGAACTGGTTAAGGTTTCAGAAGGGTTAGCTCTGGCCAAAGGATCTATTTGGTATGAGGAAGTTTATATTATTTAAGTTTTTAGTTCCTAGCATTTTTAATGCAGCTAGAGATTTTTCACTCCTACAAATAATTGTAATTTAAAAACAATTATTGACAATATTTGTGAAAAGATTGTTTTGAGTTTAAAAAAATAATCCATGCAGAATAATTTATGACCTTCTCAAGAGCATCTGTAATGGTGAGGTAGGTATACTAGTCTGCTAATGAACAGAATGGTTTCAGGCGTCGCTTTGTGGAAGCGAATCATTTCAGAAAAATAAATACTTGGTTATTCGACATATATTTTTTATTAAACACGACCCGGGTTTCGACTTACAAATGATTGACCCTGATGATGACTTTGTGAGTCGAAACCCGGATCATGTTTAATAAAAAATATATGTGGAATAACCAGGTATTTATTTATCTGATAGTCTGCTAATGCTGTGTGCTAGTTTCTCTAGAGTTATCCCTAAGCATAGTTGCTTCTACATTCCTCAGAAGAAGTTGACATTGATGAGTGAAAGGTTAACATTTATCTTTGTTTTTTGCTATGCCTACTGTTAGTTTTGCTATGTACCCATAGTTTAGGCTGCAGTTTTCATCTGCATCGTATGTGCCAGGCTGTAGTAGCATGAATAAATATTAGTGTATTCCAATCACTTTATAGATAATAACTAGTTACCTTGATTCAATTGATTTTTTTAGGAGGCTTACCTTAAACATTGCATAGCTCCTTAGATTCTCCATCCACAGTCCCTGGGAGAAGAATATGAGTGGAGAGTATTTCCTCCTGCTGTTTTTTGCTTAGAACCTATATTATGTTGCTTTTTGTCTCACTTGGTATTTTTTTTGAACTGCTTTATGAGCTGCTCACTCAATATGTATATTGTGTTGGCATGGGTGAACATGGATGTACATATGGATGCTTGCATGTGTCCCAGCTCCCTGATGAAGGTGACTTGGATGACAGACCCTCAGAATTGTCTGACATTGCAGAAGAGCCAGAGGAAGAGATTACAGAGCAAGTGGAGGTAAAATTAAAAGATTCAGTCCATTAAAGATGCATATGGGTATTTGGAGACAGCAACCTCTGCATGTTGTTTTGAATAAGAAATTGATAAATTTACCAATATGAATCCCATTTGTAATTAGGACATGCAGATTGACAGCTCATGCTTTTCATGATAGGTCAAAGTTTCATTTTTCTCAGCGAGCTTTTCATATGCAGTCATTTTTCCCTTGCACTAATGTGATGCTGGACTTCATTGTTTTAATACAAGTGCAATTTAATATATTTTATTATTATTCAGTTTTCCAAAATATTGTCTTTTGGTAGAATCGCAGGACCTCTCCTTATGAAATAAGAATGTCACCTTCTCAACCCACAATTTCAACATTTAGTCTTCAGGATTGCATTTTGCATATCACTCAAAGAATCTGCAATATGTATCTGTTTTCTTGACACTTGCCCAGCTCACCCACATTATTTTCCACCATTGGAAAAGTTTTAATTTTGGTCTGGTTGAGATTTTGTTTTTCATTCCTTTCCCCATCAATCTTTTTATCTTTATTGAACACTTCTTTCAGATACATCAAGTCCTAGCATATGAGGCTTCCAAGCTGGTTCATTCTCTTGTATATAATTGAAGCTTTCAAAAGTTCAGAGTTACAATCCTATTAAGGCTACCTCAATTCCTTGCACAAGTAATTCCTTCACTTTACCATAAATCTCTCAAATTTGAATCTTGGTATAAAACTTATCTGAATTGAGAAAAAATGAAGAGAAAGATAATAAAAACACTTATCAAATAGATGTGTCATTTTTCAAAAGTATTCATAATATATAATGCAGCAAAGCTCAAACATTCAACTAGCCACAACTTTCTCCTGTATCATGTAGTACTTCAGTGATGATTTTAGCAATTAAATGCATTAGTATTTACTGTATATGGTAATAGATAACCAATTACATTCAAACAGTATTGTTGAAATATTATAGTTAGTATAGTTCATTTAGCCATTAAAAGTATTTGAGCTAATACTGCAAATAATCCTTAAATTGTATATCAAAGTCCTTATGATGAAACAACCATATATCTACATCTTCATAATACCCCGCAACCCACCGCAAGAGCATGTGGCGGGGGGTGTTAGGTCACCAACCGTAAAAAGGGACAATACCACATGCAAAACAACAACATGGAAAATTACGCCCACAGCAGCGCACACACTCATGCAAAAATACCTTCATCCAACATTCATGCAAACATATACCATAAATCAACAAACAACTGCACCCCAGGGTGCAGCATGAAAGCCATCCAACAACATGCAAGCCCAAAAAACAATCTACCCCCCACAAAGACAGTAAAAGGCAGGGAATGCGACCCAACGTTGCAGGTAGCAAGAATTTCCTCCTGCGGAGAGGGAAGAGGGATTAAAAGGGAGACTAAAAACAGATGAACGGAACACTAATGAGGTCATTTGGTAAGAATGGGTTATGATAACAAAATGCACGAGGTTAGTGAAAGAGCATGCATTTAAGCAGAACTAATTATTCCCTTGGCACCGAGGATGGCAAGTGGAATTTTCGCTGCCTATAACCCTGCAGTTACTATCCCGTATTGTCCGCGGGAAGAAGGAGTCCTTGAGTCGGCTAGTTCTCTTGTCTATTTCCCGAATTTTATATGCATGATCCAAGGGACCAAAGTATATAGGAGTGTGAAAGTATGCATATATGCAGTGAAATCTTTGCAATCCATTTAAATTCTCATTTGAAAGTCTATTTGGCCAAATTTTCTTCTGCTTAGTGGTTAAAAAATTATATTTTCTAATCTATATTATTCAGAGAAAACAAATTTGAACTTTTACTTAATGAAACTTCAATTTATAAGTCACAGTAGAATGAATCTTAGGACATGTAAATGATAAATTGGCAATAACTAATTGAGAAAACCAGATTTTTCAGATCCTATTGCCTTCCGACCCATTTCACTTCAAAAAGTCCACAAAGTTGTAGCAGTATTGGTCCAATACTCCGCATGTAAAAAGAAACATGCTAAGCATAAAAAAATGCCAATTTTGTACAAAATTTTTCCCAAACGTTGGATCTTATCCATGAAAGCTATTTCAGTTGAGGGATGTCTTTGTCCAGTATTTATAACGTTCAAAAAATTTAATGTGTGGCCATTTGAAATATTTAAAGTCTGATGAAATTTCAGAACAAGCACAGAAAGTTTATCATAGTTATTTTATAAATGGAGGAAGGCCTTTGGAATCTAGAAAAAATATGCAAAATAATACATAACCTATAAAAATGGGTTAAAGAAAGAATACATTAAGAATAAAAATCTGAAACTAACTGAAATACGCATTTTGAATGATATTTTTTTAGGCTCAAGATGAGCTTTATTAAATATTTTGCCTCAGTTTTGAGTTGGGTATATCTTTGGATTTTGGGAAGTTAAGTCAAATTGTACTTATTAAAATATCAACTTGAATCTTTGGCTTGGATGTCATTCAAAGACAAGAAAACCCAAATATTTACATACCTATGAACACAATAATTTAAAGAAGATACTCGCAAAAATAAATTAGTCTGGAAGCATACATTTCAAATTGCATTCTATTTTATACAGATCTACTACTGTTACAGTTATTTCATCTCATAAATTCATGAGAAAAAGAAGAAACACATAATTTCTATATTTCATTCATTATAATACTGAGTACTTCTTTATTCTAATACATAGTACTTCACATATAGGTAGAGTAATCATATAATATACACATATGTATAAATATATAATAGGATAGGTAGATCCCTAAAATGCAATAAAAGAAGTGTTTCTTCACGCTCAGGCCAGAAAAATTTCCTGTATTTCATTCCACGTTTATTTTGATGCAAACACCATCACACCGCTTCTCCTATCCTTTATTCCCATATGCTGGATGCTCCCACGTTAAATTTTCTGGTAACCCCACAAATATCCTTATTCTTTGGGGAAATTAATTACTTCTAGTGATGTTCATTCACTGTATAAGACTTTCTACGCTACGCTACCAAAATCGGTAGATTACCTAATAATAATAATAATAATAATAATAATAATATATATATATATATATATATATATATATATATATATATATATATATATATATATATATATATATAATGTTTCTTTTTTCTCTCTTCATACTCTTTTAACTGCATAGTAAACCCTTAACACTATCCAATGTGTTACCATATATAATGTTGACCTTAGTGCATGGGTTTGCCGGTCAGTCAAACATTTTGGCCGGAAGCATACATGAAATTGACTTAATAATTGTTTCACATAAGGGGGTTTTCATGATATGTCACCCTGTAAAACCACCATGAGAATATATTCATAAAAATTCAGATTTATGTGCGTAGGAGATTTTTTATTCATAGAAAGTAATTCATGAGTCGTAATATTTTAATGAGTAATGCAATTTGGCAATTTTGGAGCCTATTTGTCACCATCTCTTCATTATAAGTCCAGTTCACCATTTGAAAAATGTAATGAGCATGTTGAATTCGCTCACTAGAATGATTTAAATCTTATGAGTGAAATTGGAGACGTTTATTTTTGGATTTCAGCCGTTCAACCTTCCCACCTTTTTATCATTCCATTTCCTTGAGTTTGAGGGAAGCCATCTTCCTCTTTTTGTGATGAGGCCATTGCTCAGCGGAATGAAAATCATGAATTACATACTCGACGGAGAACATACTTTAGCATTGCTTCTGTGTGCGCAGGGAACGGTGGAAACTTTGCAGCGTGGAGAAATTTAGCGTTGCACCTTGTTGCGCATTGTTGATTCTGTGTCTTGCAATGCAGGAGACGAGCGATCAGATGAAGGCAGAGCGCCGCATGATGAAGGAGGAGAGGGCGATGCAGATGCAGCAGCAGCAGCAACAACAGGCCGCCATGGGGATGGGCATGCCTCCGCAGCAGCAAGGGGTGGCTCAGCAGGGGCAGTACCGTCAGTACGGTCCCCCACCCCCTGGTTCTGCCGTGCCACCCCATATGCGCCCACATGGGGCAAGGGGTGGGATGATGGGCAGGGGGGGCATGCGAGTTGATGCCCATGGCCAAGTGGTCATCGAGACTGACGAGAACCTGAGCGACAAAGAGATATACCCAGGGGCTCACATGAACATCCCATCCATTGGTGAGCAACATTGGGGAGTGCACTCCGCACTGGTGCCTTTACTTGCCATCATCATTACTACTATTATTATCATTATTACTGTCATTATTAATGCTATTAGTTCCTTGAAAGTAATGGTGCTGTGGAGTTTCATTGTGTTTATGTTCTCCAAATGAAAATAGAATACTTATATGTGAGGAGATGGAAGGTTAAAGAGTTGCTCGTGTAAGAAAAGGAAATCTCTTATGAGGAGTTGTGTAGTAGTGAAACTTTTTTTGAAAATCAAACTGTTTATGATCGATTCAAAGTCTTCTCTTAACTTTGATTGTTTGTCCATGAACCCCTGGCATGCCATATGTTTTATTTTGAATATGATTGATTCCTACTAGAAAGTATCTCTTAAACAATAAGTGTATCTAATCATTTGAATTTCATGTGGTATAGTTCTAAATGAATAATTGGTACCCACTGAAGATCATTCACATTTCATCAGAAGGGAAAACTAGAGGAGATTGTGGATCGTTTTTCTCATGAAAATTAAATTATGGCCAGCATATTTCATCATTGATATTTCATGACATGCCAATTAGGAGTCAGTTGCAGGCAGTTTTAATATTGTGTTTGTATCATCATCAGGAAACGGCTTCAAATCATTACCTTCATGGACAAGTTGCTGGTCCTAAGTAGTCTTGAGCATTTTCTTAGTCACCTCTGTCCTCATTTAACTAGTCCACTTGGGAGTGCATCATTGATCTCAGCAATCATATTATGATCAGAAGATATCCCAGAATACTCCTGGGCCTGTGTGTTCAGAACCACCTGTGATTAATGTTGGTGGTCCTTTAGGTGTGTCAAATGTCTGCCCTATCAACAGGATTTTTTATTTGGAGGAAGAGGGCAAATGCACAGGGGGTCAGTTAGACAAATAAAGGGGATGGGTTGTACAGGCTATTTTTTGCCAAAAATGCAAATGCATGGCTAGCCGCAATTTTGGTGTGTATCGGTGAGTAATGGCAACAGTTGAGTGTTTGAAACAGCGCATGAGTAAGAACACCCACTTTGCTCAAGCACTATTTAAGGGTGATATAACTGAAAGGAAAGATGGAAAATCAGTGATAAGTCAGTAATTACTAAATTTCTTAAAAAAATATGCAGTTGAACTTAAGACAAGGGTTGGATATTTGGAAACATTAGGGACTGTGATCCATAACTTCGGAATTCCAGTTAAGAATAATATCCCTTTTAGTTGAGAGACCAGTTTGTGTTTAGGACGGGCTATTTTCCATACAGACTAATAAAAGCCATGCTACTACCAAAACAGTTGCAGGATCTACTGAAGTGGTATCAGAGGCCTGTCTGGCAATGAGGGATGATTCTCAAAATGTATGCAATGAGATTCCAGAATTTTTATAAAAAAATTAGACAAAAGTAGGTACACTCTACTGGAAAATCAGGAAAATTGGAATCTAAAAGATTAAAATAATTTTATTTTAATTGTTATAGAGATTAAATTACAGAAAGGTATATAAGGTACATAATTAATAGAAAGAGCATATAGCAAATATATAAAAATATTGCATTTAAATGGCCATGCAGAGCATTCTGAAAGTCCCACCTGCATTTATTTGGTGGTAACTACATCACAATTTCCCTTAACTCAGAACATCAGTACAACTTGTATTGACTGGATAAATTTATTTCTTGTGAATAATCCCACAAATCTAAAATAAATGATTGGGATTAACTTCAAATTTTGCTTGGACTACCTACCGTCTTTATTGCTTTGGATGAAGCCAGCATTCACTGGTAGGATCACTGTTTTATGGAGAGGAAGAGGAAATTTGGAAGATTTCAGTGTTCCATGCAGATGCCTAACCTTATTTTGCTTCCAATAATCAGTTGACTTTTGGCATCGTTTTGGAAGGAGTTCATTGTTTATTAAGGATATCTTCACAGGTTCCATGGGCTTTCTTACAATGCCATTAGCATCATGGCTTGCCCTATGAGGATGGTTGCTTGAAAAATTGCTATTCCTTTGCTCTTTATCAGTTTCTCAACAATAAATATGCTTGAGCCCACAGAGTCCCCTTAGTGGAAGGGACTAGTTCAAAAAGTTCCTTATTTTTGGAGAAACTAATATACACTTGACATTATTTTTTAAGAATTATCACTCCAAAATATGATTCCATTTCTTCCTCAAAAAACACCATGTTTTACATCCATGCCCTCACTCATCTCCAACCATTGAGAGTAAACTTGAGGGTGGGAAAATCAATGGTTACAATATTAAATTGAAGCTTTTATTTACAATAGAAAGGATGAATGCTACAGTTCAAAAATATCTTCTTCAAAATTATTGTGAACCACTTTTCCAATATGGCGCAAAACAAAATCTCATTTCTATGGTTAAATCAACTTTCAGGAGCATATTGATCTTAGAAATGGTTGTGAGTATGTTGTTAATTCTGGTCTGATATTCAACTAAGTAGTTCAAGCAGCCATACTTGGTTTTTTCCTTTTTATAAATGCTGTCAAATTTGTGTACAATGGAGTAAAAATGGACTAATCTCATGGGCACAAAAAATAAATTTGTTTGAGACAATCTAGGGTAAATAAGCTGTATTTGGGGACATGTTTAGTGAAAGTTATTAAAACATTGCAAATATTATTGAAATGATCGAGGCAAAAAAATATGTTCAATGATGTAAACATGCAGCATCTGTGGTCCCTACTCAATCATACTACTTTTTACTAAAAAGCTAGAATTGACAGTTGGCATTTACTTGTGTATTGATGACAAACAAGGCAAGGGACCAGTTAGCCAACTGCCTTTTAACACCTACCAAAAAGCATGCAGATTCATTTCTGAGGATGCATAGTGGCATGCTATCTCAATAATTGAAGTTCAAATTTCACTTGAAATTTTTTTGAGTTTTTCAGACTCATCAAGAAGATTGTCATTTTGGTGTACAATATACCATGATTACTAAAAGGGTATGAATCACTGTATTGTTTTGGTTTGATTTCTACTATCTTTATGTTGATAGATCCCAACCGTATAAAATTTAAATAACTAATTAAAATCTACACCCAGGAAACCTTCTCAGAATAGTGCTAGTATTCTATTTCTCTGCCCAATCTCAGGGTTTATAAACTACATGTCAGGGCAATTTTTTCCTCCCTGACTTATTATTTTGCCTGATAAATTTTCTTCTTTCTAAAAATTTACCATACTCTTATAAAGTCATGAATCCTTAGATATGAAATATTTTTCTTTTAATTTGTAAGTCTGTTATTGTGTAATAGTGAAGAATGCCTCTGTGCAGGACTGGGATTTCTTTATGGTTTTGTAGAACACATGTAGAATATTAGGGAATTATCATTTCAGTAAGTATTTCAGGATTATTAGCTGCTTACAAAAATAAAAATTGTGATTGTCCATCACTAAACATATGTTTTATTTCAATAGGTTCAAATAGAACAGAGTATGAAAACAGTTAACTTCTTTTGAATGTTTTGGTTTGTCCTACACTTTTCAGTTTGTCTGAGAATTAAAAAAGTGTATATACTTGATAAAAAATCATTATTTTAAATATCTAAAGCATATTCAAATCAAGTCTTACCCTACATCTAAAGATACTTCCATGCATCTTAAAAAAAGCTTTCGTTTCAGATATAAGTTTACTTCTTACGTGACCTTGCAAATCTTCTTTGCCTTCTCTCTCCTGTGGTAATGCAAGTAGAATAATTTTTTTAATTTTCAATCACTCAAGTCTTTCACCCTGATTCCTCTTTGTTTGTGTTCTTTTGTCTATGTCTTGTCTGTGGAAATTGTTCGTAAATAATATTGAAAAATATGTCTACTATGGTTATGTGTAGGTGTCATAGGTGAGCATTGCACTGAGCTGTGAAAGCCATTTCTAATTTGCATTCATTTGCAACTGTTTAATTCCAAATTCTTAATGATTTAAAATTTTAAGACTATGGTTGGCTGATTATCTATATTTTTCTAACCTATTCACTTATAGTTTCAAATAAAAATGTAGTTAATTATGACATAAAAATGCTGCTATTCATGGTGCCAATCTTCTACACTGTGATATTGGATCTAACTACTTGCTTGGGCTTTAGTAAAATTATTAGGACTAAGATTAGAGTTTAAAATATTGAACTTCTGTGACTAGTGGGTGACATAATTGCAGCTACTGCTCTGCTTAAATATCAAACAATGATATGCAGCATTTAAAATACAGCAATGCTTTTCTGTCATTCTTATATTTAAAGGAAAAATTTTAACTTCTTCATGTGCCACAACTAATGAAATACACAATGCTACTTCAATGCTTCTTAACTGTTAATACTGATTTTTGGGTTACCCATGGTACATGATACTGCTTTAACAAAGCTATTTTTGCCATGTCTCTGGAGTTTTTAAGAATATGTACACGGACTTCAAAGTTTGAAAATATTCAGGAGTATTAACAGTCGTTATTATTTAAATCGAGGAATATTAAGACTTGATTATACGCAGTCTTTATTGAAAAAATCGCCGATTTGCTAAATATCCAAAACTCTTGCCAACTATGATTCTTGGTTTCCATTATCTACAGTACTTGTTATTCGAGCACTTGGAGATTGTGAGATCCATGGCCTTGAAAATCAAGTCAAACACCTTAACATTGCAAATGAAGCATGATGACATTCAATTCAGGCTTTGGAGCAATTGATATGTGAACCATTCACGTCATTGCTTGGGTTGAAGCACTTGATATGGAGGTATATATTTGCTTCATGGTACCTCTGTGGGAAGTTTGAAGCACTTTGACATGAGAATTCAGATGGTAAGACATCACTCCCATGTGTATTAAGCAAGAATTAGAATGAACCTGTTTGCAGCTAATTGCGACACTCATTGACCATGACATCTGCACAAGGAGAAATAAGTGACTGATGGCATGATATTTTCTACATTTAGTGAATATATATTTGGGAAAAAATGTTATCCTTTATCTACGATGTAATGCACAAATGTATTATTACACATTCAAGCCTATTCAAAGAATAATATTACCTATTTATGACGGTAAATATTTGTGAAAGGTTGGTTTATCATTGCATATGAGGGAGAAAAAGATGGGCAAAGTTAATTTAGCGTTGAAAAAAGCAGTGGAATGGAATGAGACTTATGGCGGACTATCACTGGATGAGGAAAAGGGCACAAGCGATGTTCCCATTCTGCTTGAGGTTGAAGCAAATTTAAATTATTTGCAAGGAATAGGTGGGTGATTGGAGCTCGTCAATCACTCATAAATATTGCTAATTGAAAATAATTATGCTTCAAGACCACATTTTTGTGTCATGGAAAGAGCTGACTTGGAAATTTATTGCGACCTCCAATGTATGTTAAGGGAATCACTAAGCCATAAATAGTTATTTTTTCTCACTCCTCCATAGTAGCACTGTTTTGTCAAATTGGGAGAACTTGGCTTTTTACCTCATGCATCTCCATTCTGAAACAATTCACCGCAAATCCTTTTTTCTCAATATTTTACCTTGATGAAAGAATCCGAAATTCAGCTTCTGCTTCTCATGTTTGCAACTCTGTCCATTTATTAGCCACAAAAATTAAGGTTTTACCTGGCAGAAAATAATTATGTTTCACAATGAACATTGTTTCATTCTTAAAATTTAGCCATGAGCTTGGCCATGCCTCAATGAATCCCACAGCCACCATCAGATGTGATTTATGTATTGCTGGCAAGTGCTCTTCTAAAAAATTCCAAAGAAACTGCGGGAGATGCCGCAACAGTAACTTTTAACGGAGTCATCCGCTAATGTGCATTTCAATGCAACAATTTCAGAGTGTAAAAATCCCAGTCAAGGCGAATGATTTTTACACTCTGAAATTGTTGCATTGAAGTGCTCTTCTCTTAACTCAGTCAGGCTCACCATCTTCAAAATGTTAGCGTCATTGATCTTTCAAATTTTAAATTTTACTAAACTTATTACCTGCTTATTGTCAAAAATAAAATTAATGGATCTAGAATAAAATAATGGGTCTATTTGAATAAAATAAGTTTTCATTTTAACAATTTTTCCATGGGCATTCATATTTTCACTATCCCAACTTAGCAGCAGTGGTGTGCTAAAAATGATCGAGAAAATGCAACAGGTGAACAGCACAGGTGATAATAAATGCACAGTGAGATATTTAACATTGGCACTTACTGCCTTAAATCTCTTGAGGATGTTGTGCACTAATTATTGAAGATATTGAAAAGGGAATGACATCTTCTAATATGATGAAATTTAGGCTAATTTTATATTGGCTTTTGTTTTTATTTAAATTGGTGAATTTTGGCTTTTGCATGAAGCAGAGTAAGTTTACTACATTTTCCGGTGAACTTTTCTTGCTTGGTTGCAAATATATGCATAGCTTATACAAAAAATGGGTCACAGTCTCACACGTTATAATGTCCTTACAATAGTTTTAAACTGAATGCTCTTTTGAGATTCTCCTAACTATACATTTTTTCTAAAGTACAGGCTATGAATTCAAATGCATAATGCATAGTGTGCTCTCATATTGATGAAATAAGAGTTTCAGATATGTACTTCATGCTTGCTTGAACAACAAAAAATATATAATTCTATCTGCCAAACTCCGCAGTCCTTCAGTCTTGAATATTGTCATTTTAGACTGTGGACTGAACAATATCTGGTTGTATTATTGTGTATGGTTTTCAAACCCCACCACTAGAAACCATTAGATTGCATTATAAAAAAGTTCCAGGAATGACTTTTACCAATGTGTTGAATTTAAACTTAATTTACACTCAAATGAATGCAGTGCTTAAATTTTTCAATCAGCTCCCTAATTATTTGGGTATTCATCTAATCCTTCACCACACCTATGGGTGACACTGATGCACAGTTGCCATACTCTGTGTAAGCACTGTTTTAAATCAAGATACCTTGGTAACTTTAATAGGTATTAAATGAAACTCTGACTGCATCATTATGTTGGGATAATAATTTGCGACAATAGAAAGAATTTTTATCAAGATTCAATTGATGAAATGGGTGCAACAATTGTTGTGAGCATCAATGTATAAGTTATGGGATTAACATAAATCAGTATAAGATAAAAGTAATGAGATTCTCAATAATCAGAAAGGTGATATTAAGTGTTCTCAAAGTATGAGGAAAACTACTGCAACTGGTAGAGAACTACCAGCAGATAGCTCTTTGAGGCTTTCTGTGGTCTGATGATGTGGAAGTTCTTTGTCTGCAGGGATCTCTTCCATGTAAGTTCATTTTTTGGGGTAACAAAAATGGGCATCTGCAAAGAAATCTAGGAAAGCACAAAGCTTCTGCCAGCATAGTTTCCTCAATTTTCCTCAACTTCAGTTTTGGATAAATATTTGTGTAGTAACAAGAGCATTGGATTTCGTTAATTGCAGAAACTTATGCAATGATGAGAGAGACTTTGATAATCAAGTCAGGTTAAAAGACAATAATTGAAAAAAAAACTATCAAAAATTTCAATTTGTTACAAATGCTGTACTTGAGGAAAGATGATGAGCATAGAGTTGGCGATTCAAAGAGGTGGGTTTCGGGAAGAATGCAGAGGGCATAATAAGTGGAGGAAGATGATATTGTTTTGAATAAAATACAATGTATGCATTCAAGTGAAATGTTGAAGGTCATGATGGAGGGAAACTTATGGGGAAGAGGGCATTTTTGAGGGCAATGAAATGGAATGGGAAGGAGACAGGAAAGAGTACCAAGTGTGTATTGACAATTTGAAATAGTTTTCTGGAGTCACCTAAAACCTAACTCTAATTGGTGGACTGTCAGTGACAATGAAATGAAAAGGTGTACATTTGCAAATATGTATGAATGTAACAATTTTTAATAGATTTTTACATGTATTTCATGGAAAATAATGTGTCATTGTCACTTATTCCTGCTTTTCATATGCTTTTTATAATCTCTACTTGAGTTTTCTGTTTTTAATTAATTATTCTCCATGTGCAAAATGATATTTCTAATGTTACTTCTAATATTAGGCATTTCTCACTTCATTCATTGACTCCAGTAGATTCTTAGTTGTTAACAAACTTATTTTCTGTTTCAAAGTCTTCAGGTGGGCCTTCAAAAACAATGACCTCTATTTTATCCCTAAGATATATTTCTTTTAGGTTAACAATTCTGCAATAGAAAATTCAGTAATTAGGAATCAGTGATCAGTTGATGGTTTAAATTGCAGTTCTTTTTTTACCTTGTTGAGCAAGCTCATCGATATCCTTTACCTATCCAATAATGATAACCTTCTATCTCAAGCAAATTATGTCATTGTCCAGAAATCCCTCTTTGAGTTGAAAGCTTGACAACTTCTAGAAGTGTGTCTTCTGCCAGTGTCTCTTTGATCTATGCTGGATATTATACTATTACAAAATTGCAATCAGTGTCAGTACCCTTGTTTGTACTTTTTAACCCACTTTTCATGTAATTTATTACATCAAAAATTGAATTGCTTAAATATAGAGTAAAAAATCAACTGTCCAACAATTGTTTTTATTCATCATTTTCTTCACAGTCAATAAGGGATTTCAGCATTCTGGTAAGTTATTGCAACAATGTTTCTGGCCTAAGGAGCTGATTTTAATGTCGTTGTGTCAGTGAAAGGCCCAGTAGATAAAGGTTACCTCCATTGTACATTGTATCGATAACTTTATGCACATTAAATCTGTAGGACTTTGCATATTTTCACTGGTAGTCAGACAATGACTCGATCTTAATATCAGCATGCTAGTCATGGCGTAGAAAAGATTTCAGAATCCATAACCATCATATATTTCAGGGTCAGACACAATTTAAGATGTGGAGATAAAAATTTGCCCAAGGAGTCAAATAGTATCAATTTGGATTTTTTGTATAAGTCCAATATGTGTTAAATAGTAGCTGTTGCATATGAATCCTTGTGTTCTAATTTCCAAAAAAACAAAATTTACCATCATGTTTGGTAAAATTTTGATGAAATTTGTTATTGTTCAACCCTTGAAAAGAAATAGTGTAATGGTTTCAATTCCTTATCATTCAGCCTTAGCCCTCACAATCTTGTTCACTTTTTTTCTAAAGCCCCGAGTGATCTCCAGCTTACACATGTCGCTTTAATTCTACATGAACATCTCATCATTACACATGACATTAAATTTCTTATCCCAATTTTTTAATATACTGAAATAGCTGCAGTGTAATGCCATGGTTTCTTATGTATGATTCAGTATTTTCAAATGTGTTGGTTATTTTTTTTCAAATGAAGTTTTCATGAAATATTTTCTTCAGTTCAATGTTAATCTTAATAATAATAATGTTTTTGACAAAGTGAGTGCATAATGATGATGGCATTTTAGAGAGATGCATTTTCGAGATGAATTTGAATTATTTACAATGTGACTGCTAATCATATATATTCCATTTGGACTGTGCCTTGAACTAATTCAGTATTATGAAATCTTATCCGTGATAATTTCTGTAAGAAATGTGTGTGAATATTTCAGTGATTTTTCTTTACTAGAAAAATGTAAGGAATTGAAAAGAATTAATGGCATACATTAAACTTGCTAATGCTGACTTGTGATGACCATATCTCCCAATTCAGGTATTAGTCCACAGAAGGTACATTAGCATATTAGAGTATTAGAGATGAGTTTTTCAACTATTCTTGCATGTTGCAAGGAACACATACTACTGACTCAGTATTAGGTAACATGGGTAGGTTTAAACATAATTGGATATAGAAGAGAAAATTAGGCTACATGCTGGCCTTGTAGTTTTGTGTGGTGTTATTTTGAGTAGCTTATATTTGTATAAAATATTGATACTGCATGGAATTGGAATATTAGAGCTATATTGTTGTAAGTGATGTTGCATTTTAAATTGTCATATTATGTTACTTTAAAGATTAAAACCTTTAAGTTATCCTTGCTAAGGCTATTGTAATGCTGATTTTGTGTGCTAAAATCATTTAATTCTTTCAATGTAACCCTGCACATTTGGTGGCCTATACCCCCTTCACTTTCTGTAAGTCTGTTTAGTGTTCTGTAGTGTTATTTGATTGAACTTTGATGAATTTTTATTGCTATGCCATTTTAAATTTATCAGAAATTAAAAACCTAAAATTGTAGTGATATTCAAGTACTTCTTTCCTTTCTCTCAATCCCATATCCATTTAATATCAAATATAGTAAAAGTGCTTGACTGTTTTCTACTTAAATGTTGATACCTCAATGTAGAAGTTATTGTTGATAATTATTTTGATTAATTTTCATGTTTTGTCTCAAATCATTGCAAAAAAATATTGACAGTTATTTACTGAAAGTATAGATCAAAATAATTATAAAAAAATCACTAATGTGATTTTTTTCTTGATTGAAGTTGCTATTTGAATTTCAGACTTAAACTTATAACTAGTGAAATAATGAGACAACAAATGATATATTTCAGATGAACAGTAATAATAAGAGATAATATTCTAACTCTTGAAAATATTAATAAATTACTAAGTTAAAGTTTTCATAGTTTTAAAATCCTATTAAAAGAGATTTTTCAGCAATTCAAATAGAACTTAATTTGTCCATTTTCATTTCAGTAAAATAACTTATGGGCATGGTTTAAAAGTTACTTCTTGACAATTTCCACTTCAATAGATAAAAGCATGGATTGAGAACTTATGAACTGGAAACTTTCTTTTCTTGATTTCTTATGAAATATAAATATGATTCAAAAGTCATTCAATGCTTAAATGTCAGCAAACATCGTACGCCTGTTTCAACCTCTCTATTACCTTTTAAATGCACCTCTTAATTTTATTTTTGTATCGAAACCGTTGAGGAATCTTGTAAATGTTTGTAATGAGTCTCGTGCTATGTCTGGATGGTCCAATATAGTATTTTCGCATAATCCAATGGCATTTAATCTTACTCCTCAGCCCTAAATGTTGGTCTCCTCTTCTTTTTTGCTATTTTTTCAGAAATAACAAAAGACTCAGCAAGTGAGGGTAACTTCAGTGAGGATGACTACGATCCCTCGAGGCGTGGAGCTCCCGGGATGAGAGGGGTGCATTACACAGAGAGGATGCCACGGAGTCACATGGACACTCGGCAGGGTCCTCGCCCACAGCAAGTGATGGGAGGGCCTGGCCCTCAGGGACCCAGGTATGTTTGCGTCTTTCGATTCCAAGAAGCAGTAGCTGTCTATTTTTAGGTTCACTAGTAGCACGTAATTTACATGACATCTTGAGTATGTGTAAATATTAACACATTTGTTGCTCGGTGAAGAGGTATGTGCAGTGACTTCATTTGACACTATCTTGTTTTCAAGCATTCTATTCCCCAGTCCATTAGATTAACTATGATTTTTGAAGTTAGAAGTTATGAAAATTTCTTGGATCAGACCAAAAAGTTTTTTAATGCTACCTCTTCATAGTAAGAAAAAAATAGAATCATTGCATTAAAAAATTGCAATTATATTAACTTTTATACATCGTACAATCCCTGAAATTCATCATCACTGCTGCTAAAATCTTCTGCACAGTTATTTTGCAATGTGAAATTCTGTAACCTTCTTTCACATTCCAGTGGCAGTTTTTGTAATATTGTAGTTCTGGTATGCATGCAGTGGCAATTTTTCTTCATGATTTGTTCACACCATAATGTTGTTTTGGGAAAATCATCAATAGACATACCTATCACTAATTTTCTTGCTTCAAAATAATTTTTTAATCCCATTATTCCTGTCTTTAATCCAGTTCTAAACATGTTCCTTGAGCTTTGGCCATTCAGGACCATGTGAAATTAAAGCTTTTTGTTACTCTTTTACTATCTGACTAGATGTATACACATGTTGTAAACATCAGAAATATATTTTCATTCTTACGTAAATTGCAAAATTACTCAGTTTAGGATAACTAGGCATATGAAATATCAAGTGATTTTCTTCTAAATCTGGCAGTGAGATCTATTTCAGCTTAAAGTGGTGAGGAATGACCCATATGCAAAGAATTGAATTCGTGGAATGACATGATTTCTGGGGATGGTTAGAAGAATGCTACATCATCCCCTTTGATTTAATCTTAGCCATTTAAATCACTTTCTGTCTCATTGATGGTGAATATCAGGCCCTTCTATCTGGAAACATTGGCAATTATGTGATCTTAAAAATGGATAGAATGACAAAGTCTATTCAGGCGTTAAATGTTTGAGAGAAGCAAGAAGTGGAGATAACCCGCAGAAGATGAGTGAACAATTAAATTCATATTCCCTCTCCATAAGAAGGAATGCATTCTGAATATTCCAGAAATAAAAAATAAATATTGTGTATAATTTTAACTCCTAGCTCTAGTGATAGACTTGTGAGGGGCAGTCTAATGAAAACCTATCAGACAAGCAAATTAAACCAGTTCACACACCGGCAAAGACATAACCCAACAACTGCTTGCACCTGTGAGTTGTCACTATGCAGTTCTCCTACCACAGTGAGATCAATGCATAACAATGAATTACATAACGATGGCAGTATCAATACATAACAACAATGTTGCCACCTTTTGTGCGGACTGGATTTTATGGTTGGTGTTCAGTTTTCAATTGACTGTCCCTTATACCCTCATGAAAGTATTTCAAAGGCTGAAGTCAAAAACAATTTAAATGCATTTTCCCACAATTTGTTCCGCATCAGCAAAACTTCCAACAAGTCTTCCATAGCCTCCAATAATTTGCAGAGGAATATAGGTAAAGATTGAAATTTTGACTAAAGAATAAAAGCTATACGAACAAAGTATGGTAGTTTGCTTTTCTGTTATATATTTAAATTTTAAAGTTGACCATTCATTTTGTTTACTTTGTTTGGTGATATATGGCTTGTTTTTTCTTGAAAAATTTGTTCTACAAAGTCATTGCAATATTCATAAGATTTACTACAGCCACAACTCATGGGAAACTCTCAGATAATGGAAAATGTTTGTACTATTAAAATTGGAATCAATAGTTTTGATTTAGACAGTGAGTTAGATTGTTTTAACATCTTGGTGAATAGTAAAAGAAAATAAGAAAATGACATTAGCATGTGTCAACTTAACGGAGGGTTCCTTTCTGTGGTTAAAAATGAAAGAGAATCCAATGGTAGCTCAAATAGCAGATTGGTCAAATTTCCCATTTGAAGTGGGAGTAGTGGAAGGAAGGCAACTAAATATAGATGTCATTTCATGCTTCATCAACTGCAGATACATGTCATGGCATTGAGCCAGTGGATAGAAGTATGCATTATTGATTCATGCTTGTGGAAAAACATTTGTTTTCAAATTCTTGTGATAAACACTCACTGGAGCAATTGCTACCTTCCTCAACACAAAGAGTTAAGTTATGCTCTTCATTCCCAGTCAATTTTATTTGGGATTTTAAAGGGCATTGAAAGTCAGTGGCCAGATACAGAAATATGATAATAATTTTTTGTAAGTTCAACCATGTTGAGGCTGGATATTTTGATGCTCTTGAATTTCAAATGACAAGTTTTTACTGAGAATGAGTTCTTGTCCTTGGTGTCAATGTCAATGCCAAGGTTGCACTACAATCAGAAAAGTAAATACAGAGTTATGCCCTTGGACGTCTCTAGTAGGCTGGGACTTGTCTGTGTAAAGAGAGCGGTGAGGGGTTAATGGTGGCGGAGGAGGCAACTAGCTCTCTCCAACTCATTTCAACACATAATGGAGCATAACCATTGATTCATGGAAGTCTATCTCTCTCAAGTTACTGCATGCACAGGCTTAACTGTGGAGCATTATTTTGGGAATAATTCCTTCAGGAAGGAACTTTGCAGCAGCCAAATACCTCCTCTAATAACTAATAATTATTCACCCTACTGAAGCAACCCTGAGTACTGGCATAGATGCACTCCCAAAGAACCCCTCACTCATTTGAAAAAAATCATCTTATTATTAAATGCCTCTCTTCAGCAAGAAGGGATGATAGGTGAAGTCCTAAATCTTGGAACGCCATGTAAAGTGAGTGGTAATTAATTTGAGAATCTAGAGAGAATGCTCACCTCACATATTTGCTGCCAGAGGTCTCAGAGCAATAGCCTAAAAGATTTGTTTTATCAATCTCACCTTACGCAATGGTTTCACTCAATCTTCTTCATGTCCAAGATTATGCTGATTGTATTATGAGCTTATTATGTGTGTCTGTCTGCCCAATTTGATGGTGTTGATTTTCCTTTGCATACTTAACTAATTTATAGATATACTTGTATATGCAATAGATAGTTATAATTTTAGACTTTAAAAAGTATGACATGCCAACAAGTTTTTAAATGGCTTTTTATTTGGAACAGAGGTATATTTTCATACTCTTTCAGTGTCTCCACAGCAATAAGCAGTACTTAATATAGCTTTAGAATAAGTCATGTGCATTCATTGGGGTGAAATATGAGACTTGAGCAGTTTTCTAATTAGATACAGAACTAAGCACAATTTAATGTATATACCTTTGGTGTGGTCCTCCCAAGATTGTTTCTTGTCAAGATGGAGCCTTAACAACTTTGCAGAAGTAATCTATTTAAGAATTTCTTTCATTATTGAAAGTCGCAATGTAGTGCATATGCTTCAGCCTTTTTATCATGTTGCTCAGCTCATTTATTCAGCTGTTAATCGATATGGAATTGACTAAGGTCTTATAAGAATGGTACATGTGCATATGCAATGGCTTCCTTTTGGAGATCAACATGAAGTTATCTTCTCTTAATCATTTTTCTCACCCAATCTTTTTCATTTTTCTCCTAGGACTAGTACCAATACCAAGTCCTAGGCATAAAAAATACCTAGAATCCTTGCCCTAAATGCTGGTAACTGTGATTTCTAAAATTCTTGCTGATATCAAATTATTGTTGCCTAGTTTTCTAGTTGCTCTTGTTACCAATTGTTCACTCCACATATGTTTAAAATGGTTAAAATACGGCAAATGTAGTCTAAATTAATAATTTATTTGCATGGTAATCTATTGCAACCTTCAGCTCAAGATTTATCATCTTGATAATAAGGAACCAATGTTGCGATCATCTTAAGTATTGGTATCTAGTTTTCTTTTCTTACTGAACCCCTGTTTATGGCAAAAATGACCATCAAAGGTGTACCTTAATTGTCTTTATTCATTCTTTATCTGTATCCACTTAAAGACTGTTGAAGTTGACTTTATTTCTTACCACTTTTAAAGAACAGCTTTTCAGGATAAATGGTACTATTAAAAAATCAAATCAGCCAACAGGTGACTTGGGGAGGCTTCACAATATGCATTGTATGTTACCAAATTTATATATTAATTGGAGGCAACAGTTTTCAGCAATATTGACATTTGCCGAGTGGGAAATGTTATGTAATGCCTAAGTAATTGTTCAAAAATCTCTTAGGAGGCATTATTTGGTGGACATTTGCTGGCTTAAAAGTATTTACTTATTTTTGTGTTTCATTTGTTTATTTGAAAAGTGAACATCAGTGGATTTCATTTTAATTAGTGATAGGCCAGTTTGGTTCTTTGTTTCCCAGTTCCATTGGTTTTTGAGACTACAAGTATTGAGTCAGAAACAACATTTTTCAAAAGTTAATTCAAAAACATCATTTCTACGACTGATAGTTATATCAAATTGATGTAGTTTCACGCAGTAAAACCTCATATAAATTCATTGTATCTCCAAATCATGTCAAATGCCCCATGAAATATTTATAGATCAAAGTATTACTGTGTTGCCCTTTATGTGAGCATAAAATGGTCACTCACTTAACTGGGATTCCCAATTAGAGCTCATCTTGATAAATTACATAATGAATTGGAATTACTGTATTTTCTTATTGATAATGCATGCGTTTTCTACACAAAAATGTTTGCATGGTCAAAAAACTGACAATGCGTGTTGTGTAATGAAAATTGAAAAAATCCAAGCACAGACATATTTTTATACACACACATACTACAATATAGATGTATTTTTACACACACTATATTTTATTTTTACTTTACATGGAAATAGATGTAAGGAAAACAGGTAGGAACATGTATAAAGGACGACCACAGTAGAGGTGGGGAAGGCGGAATCGAATGGATCACAAGAGTAACAATATTTCTTTGACCGGGACATGAACATTGGATCTTTCCACTTGCCAGGCGGATGCTCTAATAGCTTGAGCTATTGAGGAAACGTAATTTACACTGAGATCCATGGGTTTAATATGTTACCAAGTGCCCCGATTCTTTGGCCAAAGAGAATTTATATATTTATATATATAACCCATAAACACTGTAATCAACCCGAAGGTCGGTTTAATAATAATAATAATAATAATAATAATACTTTATCCATTTTAAAAATGGTACAACCATATTAAATGTCGTCAATATAAGTATTATTTAACATATAAACATACTTTCTTAAATGTGATGAAGATTGTCACAAAAGAATTCATCCAATGAGTAAAGTGGGTGAGCAAGTAACCAGGTATATACCCTATTCTTGAAACTCTGGATACCATCTGATTTCAACTGAGTAGGCAGATAGTTATACAGTCGTATGTTCATATTGTGAAATGTGTTGTAAGTTGATGACAATCTACAATAAGTAGTATTTAGATTCGATTTACCTCTTGTGGAATAGTTATGGAGGTTGGATCTTAATTGGTAAGTTTCTAGATTAACTTTCACATGAATCAGAGCCTTAAAGATATACAAACAAAATACAGTCATGATTCTATACCTAATAAAAAAAGGTTTGCAGGAATCACGTGGTGGTATATTAGCAAGAGAGCGAATAGCTCTCTTTTGCAGTAGCAAAATTTGTTTAACATGAGGGGAATGACCCCATAACTCAACACCATAATTCAAATTACATTGAAAGAAGGCATGGTAAAGTGTTAAACGATACTCATTTGAAATGATAAAGTTGAGCTTTCTTAACATATAAACAGCTTTACTAAGTTTATTACAGGTCTGACTGATGTGAGTCTCCCAATTAAGTTTTGTATCAATATAAATTCCTAGTATTTTAGCAGTTTCAATATCAGTTATTTTTGATTTAAGACTGCACACAATATGCTGAGTTTTGTTAGTATTTAATTGTAAATGATTAACATCAAACCATTCCTTAGCCTGTTTTTGGATAGCGCTAGATCGTAACTTTGCATCTTCTGGATGTTGACACTTTTGCCCAAAAGTAGTGTCATCAGCATATAAAACAGATCTAGGTTTCATATTACAGGGCAAATCATTAATCATGATAATGAAAAGTACTGGGCCAAGCACAGAGCCCTGTGGTACACCACATTTTACTTTAAGAGCTGCAGACCGACAGCCATCAAGTTCAACCAATTGGTGGCGATCATCCAAATATGACTTCATTAGTTTCAGAATAGGTGAAGGTAGAGTTCACCCAGAACTAAGCCCTATTCGGCGTGTGAAAATTCACACATCAGGGTAAGGGGGCCAGTTCCTTTCCCTGTGCCGGTTATGGTTTCCCATCAGGGGGATGTTTCACCCACCAAAAGGAGAAAAAGACAACACACAAGAGGAAAGAGTGTAGGTAAGCAATCATACAATAAATAAGAAAGGATAGGAACAGTGAGTTTGATGGAACGCATAGCCAGAAGAAAGAGACAAGGCACATTGGCTAAATACACATTCAAACACGAAATCTCGTCATATGGCAAACAAATTTTCATTCACATGGAAACAGATATCATTGATAGATATCGATTCCACCTTCCCCACATTTACTGTGTTTGTCCTTTATATGTGTTCCTATCCCTTTCCCTTACATCTATTTCCATGTGAATGAGTCTTTATTCGTCGTATGGTGCCATATAACATTCATATATAATATATATATATATATATATATATATATATATATATATATATATATATATATATATATATATATATATATATATATATATATATATAAAAATAAATAAATAAATAAATATATGTGTGTATATATATATATATATATATATATATATATATATATATATATATATATATATATATATACATTATATATATATATATATATATTTATATATATAACCCATAAACACAGTAATCAACCCGAAGGTCGGTTTAATAGCTGATGGTAGAGTTCACCCAGAACTAAGCCGTATTCGGCGTGTGAAAATTCACACATCAGGGTAAGGGGGCCAGTTCCTTTCCCTGTGCCGGTTATGGTTTCCCAGGAAGACCTGGTACCCGAAAAATCACTTTAGCTTGGGTGTAGCTGCATTGCCTTTCTCAAGGCAGATCAGGCAGAAAATAAGACTAAGGCCATATGGGAAATAATTAATGAAGCCAAGGGAGCAGGAAAACAAAGAGTCAAACTCAATATCAATGACCCCAAAGGCCATCCTATCTCCAACTACAGCATCCTAGCAAATAGTTTCAATGAATTTTTCTCCAAAACAAGTGCCCCCCTAAATCCAGCTCACCCATTGGAGCCAAGCTTTACCAGCTCTTGCAAATCCTTATTTC